>NW_027012949.1:335192-340192 GCF_036934945.1 Oncorhynchus masou masou
TGGTTGTTAGTGGTTGTTATTTGTGGTTGTTAGTGGTTGTTATTTGTGGTTGTTAGTGGTTGTTATTTGTGGTTGTTAGTGGTTGTTATTTGTGGTTGTTAGTGGTTGTTATTTGTGGTTGTTATTTGTGGTTGTTATTTGTGGTTGTTAGTGGTTGTTATTTGTGGTTGTTTGTGGTTGTTATTTGTGGTTGTTATTTGTGGTTGTTAGTGGTTGTTATTTGTGGTTGTTAGTGGTTGTTATTTGTGGTTGTTAGTGGTTGTTATTTGTGGTTGTTAGTGGTTGTTATTTGTGGTTGTTATTTGTGGTTGTTAGTGGTTGTTATTTGTGGTTGTTAGTGGTTGTTATTTGTGGTTGTTTGTGGTTGTTATTTGTGGTTGTTAGTGGTTGTTATTTGTGGTTGTTATTTGTGGTTGTTAGTGGTTGTTATTTGTGGTTGTTAGTGGTTGTTATTTGTGGTTGTTAGTGGTTGTTATTTGTGGTTGTTAGTGGTTGTTATTTGTGGTTATTTGTTATTTGTGGTTGTTATTTGTGGTTGTTAGTGGTTGTTATTTGTGGTTGTTAGTGGTTGTTATTTGTGGTTGTTAGTGGTTGTTATTTGTGGTTGTTAGTGGTTGTTATTTGTGGTTGTTAGTGGTTGTTATTTGTGGTTGTTAGTGGTTGTTATTTGTGGTTGTTAGTGGTTGTTATTTGTGGTTGTTAGTGGTTGTTATTTGTGGTTGTTAGTGGTTGTTATTTGTGGTTGTTATTTGTGGTTGTTAGTGGTTGTTATTTGTGGTTGTTAGTGGTTGTTATTTGTGGTTGTTAGTGGTTGTTATTTGTGGTTGTTAGTGGTTGTTATTTGTGGTTGTTAGTGGTTGTTATTTGTGGTTGTTAGTGGTTGTTATTTGTGGTTGTTAGTGGTTGTTATTTGTGGTTGTTATTTGTGGTTGTTAGTGGTTGTTATTTGTGGTTGTTAGTGGTTGTTATTTGTGGTTGTTAGTGGTTGTTATTTGTGGTTGTTAGTGGTTGTTATTTGTGGTTGTTTGTGGTTGTTATTTGTGGTTGTTATTGGTTGTTATTTGTGGTTGTTAGTGGTTGTTATTTGTGGTTGTTAGTGGTTGTTATTTGTGGTTGTTAGTGGTTGTTATTTGTGGTTGTTAGTGGTTGTTATTTGTGGTTGTTAGTTGTTATTTGTGGTTGTTAGTGGTTGTTATTTGTGGTTGTTAGTGGTTGTTATTTGTGGTTGTTAGTGGTTGTTATTTGTGGTTGTTAGTGGTTGTTATTTGTGGTTGTTAGTTGTTATTTGTGGTTGTTAGTGGTTGTTATTTGTGGTTGTTAGTGGTTGTTATTTGTGGTTGTTAGTGGTTGTTATTTGTGGTTGTTAGTGGTTGTTATTTGTGGTTGTTAGTGGTTGTTATTTGTGGTTGTTAGTGGTTGTTATTTGTGGTTGTTAGTGGTTGTTATTTGTGGTTGTTTGTGGTTGTTATTTGTGGTTGTTAGTGGTTGTTATTTGTGGTTGTTAGTGGTTGTTATTTGTGGTTGTTAGTGGTTGTTATTTGTGGTTGTTAGTGGTTGTTATTTGTGGTTGTTAGTGGTTGTTATTTGTGGTTGTTAGTGGTTGTTATTTGTGGTTGTTTGTGGTTGTTGGTGGTTGTTATTTGTGGTTGTTATGTTACCATTTGGGACTCAGACACACCCAGTCCCCATTAGTACCAAGCTAATGTAGTTTCATTCTATCAGTTTGCTTTTCATTGATACAATTGTAATTTGTTACAAACATCACAGCTGCCTCAATTACTGATTGTTGCTTTAGTGGACCTTCTGTTAATGGACGGTTGAGCCTTGGTAAAATGTTGAAACTAAGGGAGTGTACTTCTTCACAGCCTTCAAGGCCCAGACTGTCTGGTTGATTTAGATTGTTTATTGATGATGTTGATGTAGTTGTAGATGTACCCATTAATTAACCACACCACCAGCTATCTAGAGCATGACTTAGAAAACAACAGGACAATAACGTGACAACAACCCGTGTTTCTCTCTGCTCTGCTCTCTCTGTCTCTCTCTGCTCTCTCTCTGCTCTCTCTCTCTGCTCTCTCTCTCTGCTCTCTCTCTGCTCTCTCTCTGCTCTCTCTCACTGCTCTCTCTCTGCTCTCTCTCTCTGTCTCTCTCTCTCTCTGTCTCTCTCTGCTCTCTCTCTCTCTGCTCTCTCTCCCTGTCTCTCTCTGCTCTCTCTCTCTCTGTCTCTCTCTCTCTCTCTGCTCTCTCTCTCTGCTCTCTCTCTCTCTCTGCTCTCTCTCTCTGCTCTCTCTCTCTCTCTGCTCTCTCTCTCTGCTCTCTCTCTCTCAGTTCTCTCTCTCTGTCTCTCTATCTCTGTCTCTCTCTCTGCTCTCCCTCTGCTCTCTCAATTAAATTAAATTAAATTCAAAGGGCTGTATTGGCAGGGAAACATTTTCACATAGATAATAAACAAAGGGGAAATAAACAACGGAAATAAACAATCAAAAAGTAGTATATATTACTCACAAAAGTTTTTAAAGAATATAGACATTTCAAATGTTAGATTATTGGTTATGCACAATTGTAAAAATGTGTAAATAGTTTAAAAGGGAAAAAAATAAACAGATAAATATGGGTTGTATTTACAATGGTGTTTGTTCTTCACTGGTTGCCCTTTTCATGTGGCAACAGGTCACACATCTTGCTTCTGTAATGTCACACCGTGGTGTTTCACCCAGTAGATATGGGATCGAAAGTGTTCATTCAGTATTGTTGTAATTGTCATTATTACAAATATATATATTCGAGACACATATTAGAGACACATATATTGTGTTGCTGTCCTGGCTAGAGGTCGACCGATTATGATTTTTCAATACCGATACCGATTATTGGAGGACCAAAAAAAGCCGATACCTATTAATGGGACGATTTATATATATATATATATATATATATATATATATATATATATATATATATATATATATATATCAATGGATTTTATTGATGTATTATATTAAGTTAAAATAAAAGTGTTCATTCATATGAATATGAATATATATATTTGTAATAATGACAATTACAACAATACTGAATGAACACTTTTATTTTAACTTAATATAATACATCAATAAAATCAATTTAGTCTCAAATAAATAATGAAGCATGTTCAATTTGGTTTAAATAATGCAAAAACAAAGTGTTGGAGAAGAAAGTAAAAGTGCAATATGTGCCATGTAAGAAAGCTAACGTTTAAGATCCTGGCTCAGAACATGAAAAGCTGGTGGTTCCTTTAACATGAGTCTTCAATATTCCCAGGTAAGAAGTTTTAGGTTGTAGTTATTATAGGAATTATAGGACTATTTCTCTCTATACCATTTGTATTTCATATACCTTTGACTATTGGATGTTCTAATAGGTACTATAGTATTGCCAGCCTAATCTCAGGAGTTGATAGGCTTGAAGTCATAAACAGTGCAATGCTTGAAGCACAGCGAAGAGTTGCTGGCAAACGCAGTAAAGTGCTGTTTGAATGAATGCTTACGAGCCTGCTGCTGCCTACCACCCCTCAGTCAGACTGCTCTATCAAATCATAGACTTAATTATAATATAACAACAGAAATACGAGCCTTAGGTCATTAATATGGTCAAATCCGGAAATTATAATTTTGAAAACAAAACGTTTATTTTTTCAGTGAAATACGGAACCGTTCCTTATTTTATCTAACAGTCGGCAACCCTAACTCTAAATATTGCTGTTACAACCTTCAATGTTATGTCATAATTATGTAAAGTTCTGGCAAATTAATTACGGTCTTTGTTAGGAAGAAATGGTCTTCACACAGTTCGCAACGAGCCAGGCGGCCCAAACTGCTGCATATACCCTGGATATATCATGCAGGCAGTATTAATTAAATATGTAGGTTTAAAAATATATACTTGTGTATTGGATTTTAAGAAAGGCATTGATGTTTATGGTTAGGAACACATTGGTGCCACGACCGTGCTTTTTTTGCGAATGTGCTTGTTAAATAATTTTTTGCCGAAGTAGGCTGTGATTCGATGATAAATTAACAGGCACCACATCGATTATATGCAACGCAGGACAAGCTAGTTAACCTAGTAATATCATCAACCATGTGTAGTTAACTCGTGATTATGTGAAGATTGTTTTTTATAAGATAAGTTTAATGCCAGCTAGCAACTTACATTGGCTCCTTGCTGCACTCGTGTAACAGGTGGTCATCCTGCCACTGAAGCTCCAATGTAATCGGCCAGAATAGGGGTCCAAAAATGCAGATTACCAATTGTTATGAAAACTTGAAATCGGCCCTAATTAATCGGCCATTCCAATTAATCGGTCGACCTCTTGTCCTGAGGCTCTGTGGGGTCTGTTTGTGAACAGAGCCCAAGGACCAGCTTGCTTAGGGGACTCTCATCTCTCTGTAGGTGATGGCTGTTATGGAAAGTTTGGGAATCGTTTCCTTTTAGGTGGTTGTAGAATTTAACAGCTATTTTCTTGATTTTGACAGTGAGCGGGTTCGGCCTAATTTTGTGTTTGACGTTGTTCAACATGTTCTCTCTATATCTGCTCTCTCCTCTCTACACCCCTCTCTCTCTCTGCTCTATATCTGCTCTCTCTCTGCTCTATATCTGCTCTCTCTCTCTCTCTCTCTCCCTCTCCCTCTCCCTCTCTCACTCTCTCTCTCTCTCGCTCGCTCTCCCTCTCTCTCTCTCTCTCTCTCTCTCTCTCTGCTCTCCCTCTCTCTCTCTCTGTCTCTCTCTCTCTGCTCTCCCTCTCTCTCTCTCTGTCTCGCTCTCTCTGCTCTCTCTCTTCTCTCTCTCTCTTCTCTCTCTCTCTCTGCCCCCCTCTCTCTGCTCTGCTCTCTTCTCTCTCCTCTGTCTCTCTCTCTGCTCTCTCTCTTCTCTCTCTTTCTCTCTCTCGCCCCCCCTCTCTCTGCTCTCTCTCTTCTCTCTCTGTCTCTCTCTCTCTGCTCTCTCTTCTCTCTCTCTCTCTC
>NW_027012949.1:345192-347692 GCF_036934945.1 Oncorhynchus masou masou
TTACTACCCTCTCCACTACTGTCCCGTCGATGTGGATAGGGGGGTGTTCCCTCTGTTGTTTCCTGAAGTCCACAATCATCTCCTTTTTTTGTTGATGTTGAGTGTGAGGTTATTTTCCTGACACCACACTCCGAGGGCCCTCACCTCCTCCTTGTAGGCCATCTTGTCATTGTTGGTAATCAAGCCTACCACTGTTTTGTCGTCCGCAAACTTGATGATTGAGTTGGAGGTGTGCGTGGCCACGCAGTTGTGGGTGAACAGGGAGTACAGGAGGGGGCTGAAAATGCACACTTGTGGGGCCCCAGTGTTGAGGATCAGCGGAGTGTAGATGTTGTTACCTACCCTCCTGTAGACAGACCAGTCCTGTTAGGAGCTGGACAGACCCGTCGTGTTAGGAGCTGTACAGACCAGTCGCGTTAGGAGCTGTACAGACCAGTCGTGTTAGCCTTACTGTGTTAGATTAAGACAAACATTCTGACAGAATGCTATGAAGGGTCAGAGGTGAGGAGAGAACATGACAGAATGCTATGAAGGGTCAGAGGTGAGGAGAGAACATGACAGAATGCTATGAAGGGTCAGAGGTGAGGAGAGAATATGACAGAATGCTATGAGGGGTCAGAGGTGAGGAGAGAACATGACAGAATGCTATGAGGGGTCAGAGGTGAGGAGAGAACATGACAGAATGCTATGAGGGGTCATAGGTGAGGAGAGAACATGACAGAATGCTATGAAGGGTCAGAGGTGAGGAGAGAACATGACAGAATGCTATGAAGGGTCAGAGGTGAGGAGAGAACATGACAGAATGCTATGAGGGGTCAGAGGTGAGGAGAGAACATGACAGAATGCTATGAGGGGTCAGAGGTGAGGAGAGAACATGACAGAATGCTATGAAGGGTCAGAGGTGAGGAGAGAACATGACAGAATGCTATGAGGGGTCAGAGGTGAGGAGAGAACATGACAGAATGCTATGAGGGGTCAGAGGGGAGGAGAGAACATGACAGAATGCTATGAGGGGTCAGAGGTGAGGAGAGAACATGACAGAATGCTATGAAGGGTCGACTTCTTGGCATTGACGGAAACATGGATCACCACAGATAACACTGCTACTCCTACTGCTCTCTCCTCGTCCGCCCACGTGTTCTCGCACACCCCGAGAGCTTCTGGTCAGCGGGGTGGTGGCACCGGGATCCTCATCTCTCCCAAGTGGTCATTCTCTCTTTCTCCCCTTACCCATCTGTCTATCGCCTCCTTTGAATTCCATGCTGTCACAGTTACCAGCCCTTTCAAGCTTAACATCCTTATCATTTATCGCCCTCCAGGTTCCCTCGGAGAGTTCATCAATGAGCTTGATGCCTTGATAAGCTCCTTTCCTGAGGACGGCTCACCTCTCACAGTCCTGGGCGACTTTAACCTCCCCACGTCTACCTTTGACTCATTCCTCTCTGCCTCCTTCTTTCCACTCCTCTCCTCTTTTGACCTCACCCTCTCACCTTCCCCCTACTCACAAGGCAGGCAATACGCTCGACCTCATCTTTACTAGATGCTGTTCTTCCACTAACCTCATTGCAACTCCCCTCCAAGTCTCCGACCACTACCTTGTATCCTTTTCCCTCTCGCTCTCATCCAACACTTCCCACACTGCCCCTACTCGGATGGTATTGCGCCGTCCCAACCTTCGCTCTCTCTCCCCCGCTACTCTCTCCTCTTCCATCCTATCATCTCTTCCCCCTGCTCATACCTTCTCCAACCTATCTCCTGATTCTGCCTCCTCAACCCTCCTCCTTCCCTTTCTGCATCCTTTGACTCTCTATGTCCCCTATCCTCCAGGCCGGCTCGGTCCTCCCCTCCCGCTCCGTGGCTCGACGACTCATTGCGAGCTCACAGAACAGGGCTCCGGGCAGCCGGCGGGAAATGGAGGAAAACTCGCCTCCCTGCGGACCTGGCATCCTTTCACTCCCTCCTCTCTACATTTTCCTCCTCTGTCTTTGCTGCTAAAGCCACTTTCTACCACTCTAAATTCCAAGCATCTGCCTCTAACCCTAGGAAGCTCTTTGCCACCTTCTCCTCCCTCCTGAATCCTCCCCCCCCCTCCTCCTCTCTGCAGATGACTTCGTCAACCATTTTGAAAAGAAGGTCGACGACATCCGATCCTCGTTTGCTAAGTCAAACGACACCGCTGGTTCTGCTCACACTGCCCTACCCTGTGCTCTGACCTCTTCCTCCCTCTCTCTCCAGATGAAATCTCGCTTCTTGTGACGGCCGGCCGCCCAACAACCTGCCCGCTTGACCCTATCCCCTCCTCTCTTCTCCAGACCATTTCCGGAGACCTTCTCCCTTACCTCACCTCGCTCATCAACTCATCCCTGACCGCTGGCTACGTCCCTTCCGTCTTCAAGAGAGCGAGTTGCACCCCTTCTGAAAAAACCTACACTCGATCCCTCCGATGTCAACAACTACAGACCAGTATCCCTTCTTTCTTTTCTCTCCAAAACTCTTGAAC
>NW_027012949.1:352692-365192 GCF_036934945.1 Oncorhynchus masou masou
CCTCCCTACACTCGTTGGATGTATACATCACTGCCACTATCTCCTCCCTACACTAGTAGGAGATATACATCACTACCACTATCTCCTCCCTACACTAGTAGGAGATATACATCACTACCACTATCTCCTCCCTACACTAGTAGGAGATATCCATCTATCACTACCACTATCTCCTCCCTACACTAGTAGGAGATATACATCACTACCACTATCTCCTCCCTACACTAGTAGGATATATACATATATCACCACCACTATCTCCTCCCTACACTAGTAGGAGATATACATCACTACCACTATCTCCTCCCTACACTAGTAGGAGATATACATCACTACCACTACCTTAATTAATCCTCTCCTCTCCTCAGTGAATCTTCGACTTTCCTTAATACATGCTCTCCTGCCTACACCAAGTAAGGGAGACAAAGTGTTCTCTCATCTAAATCTCTCTTCTTCACTAAAGAAATAGAGAAGTGTCTCTGTCCTGTCACCTAAATCTCTCTCCAGATGATCTCCTGTCTACACTAAGGAAGGGGAAGTGTCTCTGTCCTGTCACCTAAATCTCTCTCCAGATGATCTCCTGTCTACACTAAGGAAGGGGAAGTGTCTCTGTCCTGTCACCTAAATCTCTCTCCTGATGATCTCCTGTCTACACTAAGGAAGGGGAAGTGTCTGTCCTGTCACCTAAATCTCTCTCCAGATGATCTCCTGTCTACACTAAGGAAGGGGAAGTGTCTCTGTCCTGTCACCTAAATCTCTCTCTAGATGATCTCCTGTCTACACTAAGGAAGGGGAAGTGTCTCTCCTGTCACCTAAATCTCTCCCCTGATGATCTCCTGTCTACACTAAGGAAGGGGAAGTGTCTCTGTCCTGTCACCTAAATCTCTCTCCTGATGATCTCCTGTCTACACTAAGGAAGGGGAAGTGTCTCTGTTCTGTCACCTAAATCTCTCTCCAGATGATCTCCTGTCTACACTAAGGAAGGGGAAGTGTCTCTCCTGTCACCTAAATCTCTCTCCTGATGATCTCCTGTCTACACTAAGGAAGGGGAAGTGTCTCTGTCCTGTCACCTAAATCTCTCTCCAGATGATCTCCTGTCTACACTAAGGAAGGGGAAGTGTCTCTGTTCTGTCACCTAAATCTCTCTCCTGATGATCTCCTGTCTACACTAAGGAAGGGGAAGTGTCTCTGTTCTGTCACCTAAATCTCTCTCCAGATGATCTCCTGTCTACACTAAGGAAGGGGAAGTGTCTCTCCTGTCACCTAAATCTCTCTCCTGATGATCTCCTGTCTACACTAAGGAAGGGGAAGTGTCTCTGTCCTGTCACCTAAATCTCTCTCCTGATGATCTCCTGTCTACACTAAGGAAGGGGAAGTGTCTCTGTTCTGTCACCTAAATCTCTCTCCAGATGATCTCCTGTCTACACTAAGGAAGGGGAAGTGTCTCTCCTGTCACCTAAATCTCTCTCCAGATGATCTCCTGTCTACACTAAGGAAGGGGAAGTGTCTCTGTTCTGTCACCTAAATCTCTCTCCTGATGATCTCCTGTCTACACTAAGGAAGGGGAAGTGTCTCTGTCCTGTCACCTAAATCTCTCTCCTGATGATCTCCTGTCTCCACTAAGGAAGGGGAAGTGTCTCTGTCCTGTCACCTAAATCTCTCTCCAGATGATCTCCTGTCTACACTAAGGAAGGGGAAGTGTCTCTGTTCTGTCACCTAAATCTCTCTCCAGATGATCTCCTGTCTACACTAAGGAAGGGGAAGTGTCTCTCCTGTCACCTAAATCTCTCTCCTGATGATCTCCTGTCTACACTAAGGAAGGGGAAGTGTCTCTGTCCTGTCACCTAAATCTCTCTCCAGATGATCTCCTGTCTACACTAAGGAAGGGGAAGTGTCTCTGTCCTGTCACCTAAATCTCTCTCCAGATGATCTCCTGTCTACACTAAGGAAGGGGAAGTGTCTCTGTCCTGTCACCTAAATCTCTCTCCTGATGATCTCCTGTCTACACTAAGGAAGGGGAAGTGTCTCTGTCCTGTCACCTAAATCTCTCTCCAGATGATCTCCTGTCTACACTAAGGAAGGGGAAGTGTCTCTCCTGTCACCTAAATCTCTCTCCAGATGATCTCCTGTCTACACTAAGGAAGGGGAAGTGTCTCTCCTGTCTCCATGGTGAATCTGAGCTGTTCCTGAAGTGACCAGTGACCCAGGCATTTACATCTGCTGAGAGCAATGGGGGGAAACACATTAATGGAAGTATCACATCCTTAGTGAGAGCAATGGGGGAAACACATTAATGGAAGTATCACATCCTTACTTAGAGCAAAGGGGGGAAACACATTAATGGAAGTATCACATCCTTACTTAGAGCAAAGGGGGGAAACACATTAATGGAAGTATCACATCCTTAGTGAGAGCAATGGGGGGAAACACATTAATGGAAGTATCACATCCTTAGTGAGAGCAATGGGGGAAACACATTAATGGAAGTATCACATCCTTAGTGAGAGCAATGGGGGAAAACATTAATGGAAGTATCACATCCTTAGTGAGAGCAATGGGGGGAAACACATTCATGGAAGTATCACATCCTTAGTGAGAGCAATGGGGGGAAACACATTTATGGAAGTATCACATCCTTAGTGAGAGCAATGGGGGGAAACACATTAATGGAAGTATCACATCCTTAGTGAGAGCAATGGGGGGAAACACATTTATGGAAGTATCATGTGCAGTAGAGATGAACACAGTTATTAGTACCAGCTGGTCCCAGTGCAGTAGAGATGAACACAGTTATTAGTACCAGCTGGTCCCAGTGCAGTAGAGATGAACACAGTTACTAGTACCAGCTGGTCCCAGTGCAGTAGAGATGAACACAGTTATTAGTACCAGCTGGTCCCAGTGCAGTAGAGATGAACACAGTTACTAGTACCAGCTGGTCCCAGTGCAGTAGAGATGAACACAGTTACTAGTACCAGCTGGTCCCAGTGCAGTAGAGATGAACACAGTTACTAGTACCAGCTGGTCCCAGTGCAGTAGAGATGAACACAGTTATTAGTACCAGCTGGTCCCAGTGCAGTAAAGCTACAGTAGAGATGAACACAGTTATTAGTACCAGCTGGTCCCAGTGCAGTAGAGATGAACACAGTTACTAGTACCAGCTGGTCCCAGTGCAGTAGAGATGAACACAGTTACTAGTACCAGCTGGTCCCAGTGCAGTAGAGATGAACACAGTTACTAGTACCAGCTGGTCCCAGTGCAGTAGAGATGAACACAGTTACTAGTACCAGCTGGTCCCAGTGCAGTAGAGATGAACACAGTTACTAGTACCAGCTGGTCCCAGTGCAGTAGAGATGAACACAGTTACTAGTACCAGCTGGTCCCAGTGCAGTAGAGATGAACACAGTTATCAGTACCAGCTGGTCCCAGTGCAGTAGAGATGAACACAGTTATTAGTACCAGCTGGTCCCAGTGCAGTAGAGATGAACACAGTTACTAGTACCAGCTGGTCCCAGTGCAGTAGAGATGAACACAGTTATTAGTACCAGCTGGTCCCAGTACAGTAAAGCTACAGTAGAGATGAACACAGTTATTAGTACCAGCTGGTCCCAGTGCAGTAGAGATGAACACAGTTACTAGTACCAGCTGGTCCCAGTGCAGTAGAGATGAACACAGTTATTAGTACCAGCTGGTCCCAGTACAGTAAAGCTACAGTAGAGATGAACACAGTTATTAGTACCAGCTGGTCCCAGTGCAGTAGAGATGAACACAGTTACTAGTACCAGCTGGTCCCAGTGCAGTAGAGATGAACACAGTTATTAGTACCAGCTGGTCCCAGTGCAGTAAAGCTACAGTAGAGATGAACACAGTTATTAGTACCAGCTGGTCCCAGTGCAGTAGAGATGAACACAGTTACTAGTACCAGCTGGTCCCAGTGCAGTAGAGATGAACACAGTTATTAGTACCAGCTGGTCCCAGTGCAGTAGAGATGAACACAGTTATCAGTACCAGCTGGTCCCAGTGCAGTAGAGATGAACACAGTTACTAGTACCAGCTGGTCCCAGTGCAGTAGAGATGAACACAGTTACTAGTACCAGCTGGTCCCAGTGCAGTAGAGATGAACACAGTTACTAGTACCAGCTGGTCCCAGTGCAGTAGAGATGAACACAGTTACTAGTACCAGCTGGTCCCAGTGCAGTAGAGATGAACACAGTTATTAGTACCAGCTGGTCCCAGTGCAGTAGAGATGAACGCAGTTATTAGTACCAGCTGGTCCCAGTGCAGTAGAGATGAACACAGTTACTAGTACCAGCTGGTCCCAGTGCAGTAGAGATGAACACAGTTATTAGTACCAGCTGGTCCCAGTGCAGTAGAGATGAACACAGTTATTAGTCCCAGCTGGTCCCAGTGCAGTAGAGATGAACACAGTTACTAGTACCAGCTGGTCCCAGTGCAGTAGAGATGAACACAGTTATTAGTACCAGCTGGTCCCAGTGCAGTAGAGATGAACACAGTTATTAGTACCAGCTGGTCCCAGTGCAGTAGAGATGAACACAGTTATTAGTACCAGCTGGTCCCAGTACAGTAAAGCTACAGTAGAGATGAACACAGTTATTAGTACCAGCTGGTCCCAGTGCAGTAGAGATGAACACAGTTATTAGTACCAGCTGGTCCCAGTGCAGTAGAGATGAACACAGTTACTAGTACCAGCTGGTCCCAGTGCAGTAGAGATGAACACAGTTATCAGTACCAGCTGGTCCCAGTGCAGTAGAGATGAACACAGTTACTAGTACCAGCTGGTCCCAGTGCAGTAGAGATGAACACAGTTACTAGTACCAGCTGGTCCCAGTGCAGTAGAGATGAACACAGTTATTAGTACCAGCTGGTCCCAGTGCAGTAGAGATGAACACAGTTATTAGTACCAGCTGGTCCCAGTGCAGTAGAGATGAACACAGTTACTAGTACCAGCTGGTCCCAGTGCAGTAGAGATGAACACAGTTATTAGTACCAGCTGGTCCCAGTGCAGTAGAGATGAACACAGTTATTAGTACCAGCTGGTCCCAGTGCAGTAGAGATGAACACAGTTATTAGTACCAGCTGGTCCCAGTACAGTAAAGCTACAGTAGAGATGAACACAGTTATTAGTACCAGCTGGTCCCAGTGCAGTAGAGATGAACACAGTTATTAGTACCAGCTGGTCCCAGTGCAGTAGAGATGAACACAGTTACTAGTACCAGCTGGTCCCAGTGCAGTAGAGATGAACACAGTTATCAGTACCAGCTGGTCCCAGTGCAGTAGAGATGAACACAGTTACTAGTACCAGCTGGTCCCAGTGCAGTAGAGATGAGCACAGTTATTAGTACCAGCTGGTCCCAGTGCAGTAGAGATGAACACAGTTATTAGTACCAGCTGGTCCCAGTGCAGTAGAGATGAACACAGTTACTAGTACCAGCTGGTCCCAGTGCAGTAGAGATGAACACAGTTATTAGTACCAGCTGGTCCCAGTGCAGTAGAGATGAACACAGTTACTAGTACCAGCTGGTCCCAGTGCAGTAGAGATGAACACAGTTATTAGTACCAGCTGGTCCCAGTGCAGTGAAGCTACAGTAGAGATGAACACAGTTATTAGTACCAGCTGGTCCCAGTACAGTAGAGATGAACACAGTTATTAGTACCAGCTGGTCCCAGTGCAGTGAAGCTACAGTAGAGATGAACACAGTTACTAGTACCAGCTGGTCCCAGTGCAGTAGAGATGAACACAGTTATCAGTACCAGCTGGTCCCAGTGCAGTGAAGCTACAGTAGAGATGAACACAGTTACTAGTACCAGCTGGTCCCAGTGCAGTAGAGATGAACACAGTTATTAGTACCAGCTGGTCCCAGTACAGTAGAGATGAACACAGTTATTAGTACCAGCTGGTCCCAGTGCAGTGAAGCTACAGTAGAGATGAACACAGTTACTAGTACCAGCTGGTCCCAGTGCAGTAGAGATGAACACAGTTATTAGTACCAGCTGGTCCCAGTGCAGTAGAGATGAACACAGTTACTAGTACTAGCTGGTCCCAGTGCAGTAGAGATGAACACAGTTATTAGTACCAGCTGGTCCCAGTGCAGTGAAGCTACAGTAGAGATGAAGACAGTTATTAGTACCAGCTGGTATCTGTATCACTATATAACAACGTAGTGTGTGTGTGTGTGTGTGTGTGTGTGTGTGTGTGTGTGTGTGTGTGTGTGTGTGTTTGACGGACCCTGAGGGGAATAGACTGTTATAAATCACACTTTAGTCTCCATAGGGAGGAAGTGTGTGGCACAGAGGGCACTGTAGCTGCCCACTCACCCAGGGTGGTGTGTGTTGGTCTGTGTGTATGTGCGTTTGTCTGTGTGTGAGTGTGTGTATGTGTGTTTGTGTGTGTGTGTGTGTGTGTGAGTGAGTGAGTGAGTTATGGCTGTGCTTAGCTATGCCCTGTTACACACTCTGCTGTTGGAAGGTCATGTCTTCTGTCCTGAGGGGCAGACTACCATGCAAGATAGATCTATTCAGGCTTTTCTACTGCTAACCAGCTAGCCAACTAATCAGCTAGCCAGCTAACCAGCAAATCAGCTAGCCAGCTAACCAGCTAATCAGCTAGCCAGCTAACCAGTTAGCCAGCTAACCAGCTAGCCAGCTAACCAGATAACCAGCTTCAGTCAGCTTCCCATTCCAGCTCAGGCTTCATCTGTACTATGACGGTGCGGCAGGCTAACCCGGGGTGGCAGGGTAGCCTAGTGGTTAGAGTGTTGGACTAGTAACTGAAAGGTTGCAAGTTCAAATCCCTGAGCTGACAAGGGACAAATCTGTCGTTCTGTCCCTGAACAAGGCAGTTAACTCACTGTTCCTAGGCCGTCATTGAAAATAAGAATTTGTTCTTAACTGACTTGCCTTGTTAAATAAAAGATATTTATATATATATTGCTCGTTTGCCTGCCGCTAACTCAGGCTTGTAACTGCGTGTTCATGCTGCTCATGGCTAGTCCACTGCCAAACTGTTCATTGAGACAATGCTGAAACATCAACCCATGAGGACTCTTCATTCCTTTACTACTGCTGATATGTTTAAAGACAGAGAGAAAGAGGGCTGCTTTAAATGTCACACTGCTTTAAATGGTTGGCAGTTGATCGGAGTTAATCATTGGTGAGTTAATCATTTTCTGATCTCTCTCTCTCTGTCTTTAAAAATATATATTTTACCTTTATTTAACTAGGCAAGTCAGTTAAGAACAAATTCTTATTTTATTTATTTGTCCTAGGAACAGTGGGTTAACTGCCTGTTCAGGGGCAGAACGACAGATCTTTACCTTGTCAGCTCAGGGATTCAATCTTGCAACCTTTCAGTTACTGGCCCAACGCTTTAACAACTAGACTACCTGCCTAAATAACTCTGTACCTTAGTTATTTAGCAAATTGTTCATACTTACAACTCTGCGTTGTACAACGGCTCGTAAGTAAGCATTTCACGGTGAGGTCTACACCTCTGGCATTCGGTGCATGCAACTAATAACAGTGTGTCTGATTTGTCTCTGTCAGGTGAAGAAGTTGACTAAGTACCTGGATCCCAACTCTCACGGCAGGATCAACTTCAAAGACTTCTGCTATGGGGTGTTCGCCATCAAGGGTAAGAACCTCTCCCCTCCTCTCATCCTCCTCTCCTCCTCTTATCTTCTCTTCTCCTCTCTTCTCATCTCCTCGCCTCTCCTTCCCTCTCCTCTCCTCTCCTGTCCTCTCCTCTCCCCCCTCTCATCCTCCTCTCCTTCTCTTCTCTTATCTTCTCTTCTCCTCTCTTCTCATCTCCTCGCCTCTCCTTCCTCTCCTCTCCTCTCCTCTCCCCTCCTCTCATCCTCCTCTCCTCCTCTTCTCTTATCTTCTCTTCTCCTCTCTTCTCTTCTCATCTCCTCGCCTCTCCTTCCCTCTCCTTCCCTCTCCACTCCACTCCTCTCCTCTCTTCTCGCCTCTCCTCTCTTCTCCTCTCCTCGCTTCTCCTCTCCTCGCCTCGCCTCTCCTTCCCTCTCCTCTCCTCTCCTCTCCTCTCCTCTCCTCTCCTCTCCTCTCCTCTCCTCTCCTCTCCTCTCCTCTCCTCTCCTCTCCTCTCCTCTCCTCTCCTCTCCTCTCCTCTCCTCTCCTCTCCTCTCCTCTCCTCTCCACTCCACTCAACTCAACTCAACTCCACTCCTCTCCTCTCCTCTCTTCTCCTCGTTTCTCCTCTCCTCTCCTCTCCTCCCCTGTGTATGTATGTGTGTGTGTTTTCACCCTAATCTCTATAAGGCCAATAGAGACTATATGGGAGGATTTATCTCTGTATGTATAAATAGCCAGTGTGGTGGAACAGAGACAATGCATCTCTCTCACTCCTACATAAGACTCCCTCTTAAAGGGATAGCATATAACACTAGGTTTAGCCCTCATTTAAAGGGATGGGACACCACACTAGGTTTAGCCCTCATTTAAAGGGATGGGACACCACACTAGGTTTAGCCCTCATTTAAAGGGATGGGACACCACACTAGGTTTAGCCCTCATTTAAAGGGATGGGACACCACACTAGGTTTAGCCCTCATTTAAAGGGATGGGACACCACACTTGGTTTAGCCCTCATTTAAAGGGATGGGACACCACACTAGGTTTAGCCCTCATTTAAAGGGATGGGACACCACACTAGGTTTAGCCCTCATTTAAAGGGATGGGACACCACACTAGGTTTAGCCCTCATTTAAAGAGCTGGTACACCACACTAGGTTTAGCCCTCATTTAAAGGGATGGGACACCACACTAGGTTTAGCCCTCATTTAAAGGGATGGGACACCACACTAGGTTTAGCCCTCATTTAAAGGGATGGGACAACACACTAGGTTTAGCCCTAATTTAAAGAGCTGGGACACCACACTAGGTTTAGCCTGAAAATCTGTGTTTGCCAGATGTTTGCCGTGAGTCTTGACAAATGGGTCACACACCACCCTGCACAGCTGCCTGGCCAGCACTGAGAACATGTGCCACTTCTAGGGCATCAATAAAGTGTGTGCCAACCCGGGCTGTGTGCCCATGGGATGGTTCCCTGCCTGGCACCATGTTGCCCCTTCAACGAGAGAGAGAGAGAGAGAGAGAGAGAGAGAGAGAGAGAGAGAGAGAGAGAGAGAGAGAGACAGAGAGAGACAGAGAGAGAGAGAGACAGAGAGAGAGAGAGGGGGGGGAAAGCTAATCTGTACTGTTGCATGATATGGTACTGTAGGTATCCACTACAAGGAGACTGTAAGGAGACTCCAATGAAAATGACTTCCTGAATAGGCTAGTACTATGATGGGAGATTCACTAGAGAACAGCAATGTTTTCTTATTTATTACAAGGAGAGAGAGAGTCTCTGTGTGTGTGTGTGTGTGTGTGTGTGTGTGTGTGTGTGTGTGTGTGTGTGTGTGTGTGTTTCTGTGTGTGTGTGTGTGTGTGTGTGTGTGTGTTCTGTGTGTGTGTGTGTGTGTGTGTGTGTGTGTGTGTGTGTGTGTGTGTGTGTGTGTGTGTGTGTGTGTGTGTGTGTGTGTGTGTGTGTGTGTGTGTGTGTGTGTGTGTCTCTGTGTGTGTGTGTGTGTGTGTGTGTGTGTGTGTGTGTGTGTGTGTGTGTGTGTGTGTGTGTGTGTGTGTGTGTGTGTGTGTGTGTGTGTGTGTGTGTGTGTGTGTGAAGCTCCTGTGTTTAATGAGTAGAACAGTGTATAAGAGCACTCACCCGTCCTTTCCTCCCTCTCTCCCACGAGCCACTGGTGGGAGGGTAGGGGTGGATGAGGCTAGTGGCTGGGGTTGGAGCGGAGAGATGAGGGCTTTGGATTTGGTTTACACCCCAGCACTCTGCACCTGCTGGAGGTTAGCCCCGCCCCCATCCATGACATAACAAAAGCGGCCATTTTGTTGTTGTTTGAATCTCAGCTTGCCCCTTTAAGCAGAGAGACACAGAGCGTTGTACGAAACAACGGTTCCCCCTCTTTTAATTCATTCATTCCACTCACTGAGCCACACATTCTTCTGTGTGTGTTAGTGTGTGTGTGTGTGTGTGTGGGTGATTGGAAGTGGAATAGCCTGTTAAATTATTCAAAGAAGCATCATTAATCCAGATGAGGGGAGAGGAGAGAGGAGAGGAGAGAGGAGAAGAGGAGAGAGGAGAGGAGGGTAGAGAGGAGAGAGGAGAGGAGGGAGGAGAGAGAGAGGAGAGGAGGGGGGAGAGAGGACAAGAGGAGAGAGGAGAGAGAGGAGAGAAGGGAAGAGAGAGGAGGAGAGAGGAGGAGAGAGGGAGAAGAAGGGGGAGAGAGGAGAGGAGGGGGAGAGAGGAGAAGAGGGGGAGAGAGGGGAGGAGAGAGGGAGAGAGAGAGAGGAGAGGGAGGGGGAGAGAGGAGAGAGAGAGAGAGGAGAGAGAGGGAGAGGGAGGGAGGAGAGAGGAGGGAGGGAGAGAGGAGAGAGAGAGGAGAAGAGGGGGAGAGAGGAGAGGGAGGGGGGAGAGAGGGAGAAGAGGGGGAGAGAGGGGGGAGGGAGAGAGGAGAGAGAGAGAGGAGAGGAGGGGGAGAGAGGAGGGAGAGGAGAGGAGAGAGAGAGGAGAGGAGGGGGAGAGGAGAGAGAGAGGAGAGGAGGGGGGAGAGAGGAGAGAGAGGAGAAGAGGGGGAGAGAGGAGAGGAGGGAGTTGAGAGGAGAGGAGGGGGGAGAGAGGAGAGAGAGAGGAGAAGAGGGGGTAGAGAGGAGGGAGGAAAGAGGAGAGAGATACTTGAATCAGTTATAGAACCCATTGCCCTTTATGGTTGTGAGGTCTGGGGTCCGCTCACCAACCAAGAATTCACAAAATGGGACAAATACCAAGTTGAGACTCTGCATGCAGAATTCTGCAAAAATATCCTCTGTGTACAATGTAAAATATCAAATAATGCATGCAGAGCAGAATTAGGCCGATACCCGCTCATGATCAAAATCCAGAAAAGAGAAGTTAAATTCTACAATCACCTAAAAGGACGCGATTCCCAAAACCTTCCATAACAAAGCCATCACCTACAGAGATGAACCTGGAGAAGAGTCTTCAAGCTAGTCCTGGGGCTCTGTTCACAAACACAAACAGACCCCAGGACAGCAACACAATTAGACCAAATCATGAGAAAACCAGAAGATAATTAGTTGACACATTGGAAAGAATGTCGACGTTCCAATTCATCCCAGAGGTGTTCGGTGGGGTTGAGGTCAGGGCTCTGTGCAGGTCAGTGAAGTTCTTACATACCGATCTCGACAAACCATTTCTGTATGGACCTTGCTTTGTGCACAGGGGTATTTTCATGCTGAAACAGGAAAGGGCCTTCCCCAAACTGTTGCCACAAAGTTGGAAGCACAGAATTGTTTATAATATCAGTGTATGCTGTAGACTTAAGATTTCCCTTCACTGGAACTAAAGGGCCTGAACCATGAAAAACAGCCTCAGACCATTATTCCTCATCCACCAAACTTTACAGTTGGCACTATACATTGGGGAAGGTAGTGTTCTCCTGGCATCCGCCAAACCCAGATTTGTCTGTTGGACTGCCAGATGGTGAAGTGTGATTCAGAGAATGTCTTTCCACTGCTCCAGAGTCCAGAGGCGGCGAGCTTCACACCACTCCAGCCGACGCTTGGCTTTGCGCACAGTGATCTGAGTGGCTGCTTGACCATGGAAACCCATTTCATTAAGCTCTCACGCTTCAGCACTCAGCGGTTCCGTTCTGTGAGCTTGTGTTGCCTACCACTTCTCAGCTGAGCCGTTGTTGCTCCAAGACATTTCCCCTTCACAATAACAGCACTTACAGTTGACCTCGGCAGCTCCAACAGGGCAGACATTTGATGAACTGACTTGTTGGAAAGGTGGGATCCTATGACGGTCCCACGTTGAAAGTTCCTGAGCTCTTCAGTGAGGCCATTCTGCTGCCAATGTTTGTCTATGGAGATTGCATGGCTTTGTGCTCGATTTTATACACCTGTCATTAACGGGTGTGGCTGAAATAGCTGAATCCACTAATTTGAAGGGGTGTCCACATACTGCTGTATATATAGTGTGCAGAAACAACCTCTGTCTGATGGTAACTCTTTGGCCTGTAACTAGGGGCCAGGAGTGTTCCTCCATTTTCTACTGAAACAGCCTCTGTCTGATGGTAACTCTTTGGCCTGTAACTAGGGGCCAGGAGTGTTCCTCCATTTTCTACAGAACCTCTGTCTGATGGTATCTCTTTGGCCTGTAACTAGGGGCCAGGAGTGTTCCTCCATTTTCTACTGAAACAGCCTCTGTCTGATGGTAACTCTTTGGCCTGTAACTAGGGGCCAGGAGTGTTCCTCCATTTTCTACAAAAACAGCCTCTGTCTGATGGTAACTCTTTGGCCTGTAACTAGGGGCCAGGAGTGTTCCTCCATTTTCTACAGAAACAGCCTCTGTCTGATGGTATCTCTTTGGCCTGTAACTAGGGGCCAGGAGTGTTCCTCCATTTTCT
>NW_027012949.1:374843-382343 GCF_036934945.1 Oncorhynchus masou masou
CAGTGCCCTCTGTGCCACACACTATAAATGAGAAAACATTGCTGTTATTTAGTGAATCTCCCATCATAGTACGAGCCTATTCAGGAAGTCATTTTCACTGGAGTCTCCTTACAGTCTCCTTGTAGTGGATACCTACAGTACCATATCATGCAACAGTACAGATTAGCTTCCCCCCCTCTCTCTCTCTCTCTCTCTCTCTCTCTCTGTCTCTCTCTGTCTCTGTCTCTCTCTCTCTCTCTCTCTCTCTCTCTCTCTCTCTCTCGTTGAAGGGGCAACATGGTGCCAGGCAGGGAACCATCCCATGGGCACACAGCCCGGGTTGGCACACACTTTATTGATGCCCTAGAAGTGGCACATGTTCTCAGTGCTGGCCAGGCAGCTGTGCAGGGTGGTGTGTGACCCATTTGTCAAGACTCACGGCAAACATCTGGCAAACACAGATTTTCAGGCTAAACCTAGTGTGGTGTCCCAGCTCTTTAAATTAGGGCTAAACCTAGTGTGTTGTCCCATCCCTTTAAATGAGGGCTAAACCTAGTGTGGTGTCCCATCCCTTTAAATGAGGGCTAAACCTAGTGTGGTGTCCCATCCCTTTAAATGAGAGCTAAACCTAGTGTGGTGTCCCATCCCTTTAAATGAGAGCTAAACCTAGTGTGGTGTCCCATCCCTTTAAATGAGGGCTAAACCAAGTGTGGTGTCCCATCCCTTTAAATGATGGCTAAACCTAGTGTGGTGTCCCATCCCTTTAAATGAGGGCTGAACCTAGTGTGGTGTCCCATCCCTTTAAATGAGGGCTGAACCTAGTGTGGTGTCCCATCCATTTAAATGAGGGCTAAACCTAGTGTGATATGCTTTCCCTTTAAGAGGGAGTCTTATGTAGGAGTGAGAGAGATGCATTGTCTCTGTTCCACCACACTGGCTATTTATACATACAGAGATAAATCCTCCCATATAGTCTCTATTGGCCTTATAGAGATTAGGGTGAAAACACACACACATACATACACAGGGGAGGGGAGGAGAGGAGTGGAGAGGAGAGGAGAGGAGAAGAGGGGAGAGGAGAGGAGAGGAGAGGAGAGGGAAGGAGAGGGAAGGAGAGGTGAGGAGATGGGAAGAGAGGAGAAGAGAAGATAAGAGAAGAGAAGGAGAGGAGGATGAGAGGAGAGGAGAGGAGAGGAGAGGAGAGGAGAGGAGAGGAGAGGAGAGGAGAGGAGAGGCAAGGAGAGGCGAGGAGATGAGAAGAGAGGAGAAGATAAGAGAAGAGGAGGAGAGGAGGATGAGAGGAGGGGAGAGGTTCTTACCCTTGATGGCGAACACCCCATAGCAGAAGTCTTTGAAGTTGATCCTGCCGTGAGAGTTGGGATCCAGGTACTTAGTCAACTTCTTCACCTGACAGAGACAAATCAGACACACTGTTATTAGTTGCATGCACCGAATGCCAGAGGTGTAGACCTCACCGTGAAATGCTTACTTACGAGCCGTTGTACAACGCAGAGTTGTAAGTATGAACAATTTGCTAAATAACTAAGGTACAGAGTTATTTAGGCAGGTAGTCTAGTTGTTAAAGCGTTGGGCCAGTAACTGAAAGGTTGCAAGATTGAATCCCTGAGCTGACAAGGTAAAGATCTGTCGTTCTGCCCCTGAACAAGGCAGTTAACCCGCTGTTCCTAGGACAAATAAATAAAATAAGAATTTGTTCTTAACTGACTTGCCTAGTTAAATAAAGGTAAAATATATATTTTTAAAGACAGAGAGAGAGAGATCAGAAAATGATTAACTCACCAATGATTAACTCCGATCAACTGCCAACCATTTAAAGCAGTGTGACATTTAAAGCAGCCCTCTTTCTCTCTGTCTTTAAACATATCAGCAGTAGTAAAGGAATGAAGAGTCCTCATGGGTTGATGTTTCAGCATTGTCTCAATGAACAGTTTGGCAGTGGACTAGCTAGCCATGAGCAGCATGAACACGCAGTTACAAGCCTGAGTTAGCGGCAGGCAAACGAGCAATATATATATAAATATCTTTTATTTAACAAGGCAAGCCAGTTAAGAACAAATTCTTATTTTCAATGATGGCCTAGGAACAGTGAGTTAACTGCCTTGTTCAGGGACAGAATGACAGATTTGTCCCTTGTCAGCTCAGGGATTTGAACTTGCAACCTTTCAGTTACTAGTCCAACACTCTAACCACTAGGCTACCCTGCCACCCCGGGTTAGCCTGCCGCACCGTCATAGTACAGATGAAGCCTGAGCTGGAATGGGAAGCTGACTGAAGCTGGTTATCTGGTTAGCTGGCTAGCTGGTTAGCTGGCTAACTGGTTAGCTGGCTAGCTGATTAGCTGGTTAGCTGGCTAGCTGATTTGCTGGTTAGCTGGCTAGCTGATTAGTTGGCTAGCTGGTTAGCAGTAGAAAAGCCTGAATAGATCTATCTTGCATGGTAGTCTGCCCCTCAGGACAGAAGACATGACCTTCCAACAGCAGAGTGTGTAACAGGGCATAGCTAAGCACAGCCATAACTCACTCACTCACACACACACACACACACAAACGCACATACACACACTCACACACAGACAAACGCACATACACACAGACCAACACACACCACCCTGGGTGAGTGGGCAGCTACAGTGCCCTCTGTGCCACACACTTCCTCCCTATGGAGACTAAAGTGTGATTTATAACAGTCTATTCCCCTCAGGGTCCGTCAAACAACACACACACACACACACACACACACACACACACACACACACACACACACACACACACACACACTACGTTGTTATATAGTGATACAGATACCAGCTGGTACTAATAACTGTCTTCATCTCTACTGTAGCTTCACTGCACTGGGACCAGCTGGTACTAATAACTGTGTTCATCTCTACTGCACTGGGACCAGCTAGTACTAGTAACTGTGTTCATCTCTACTGCACTGGGACCAGCTGGTACTAATAACTGTGTTCATCTCTACTGCACTGGGACCAGCTGGTACTAGTAACTGTGTTCATCTCTACTGTAGCTTCACTGCACTGGGACCAGCTGGTACTAATAACTGTGTTCATCTCTACTGTACTGGGACCAGCTGGTACTAATAACTGTGTTCATCTCTACTGTAGCTTCACTGCACTGGGACCAGCTGGTACTAATAACTGTGTTCATCTCTACTGCACTGGGACCAGCTGGTACTAATAACTGTGTTCATCTCTACTGCACTGGGACCAGCTGGTACTAGTAACTGTGTTCATCTCTACTGCACTGGGACCAGCTGGTACTAATAACTGTGTTCATCTCTACTGCACTGGGACCAGCTGGTACTAGTAACTGTGTTCATCTCTACTGCACTGGGACCAGCTGGTACTAATAACTGTGTTCATCTCTACTGCACTGGGACCAGCTGGTACTAATAACTGTGCTCATCTCTACTGCACTGGGACCAGCTGGTACTAACAACTGTGTTCATCTCTACTGCACTGGGACCAGCTGGTACTAGTAACTGTGTTCATCTCTACTGCACTGGGACCAGCTGGTACTGATAACTGTGTTCATCTCTACTGCACTGGGACCAGCTGGTACTAGTAACTGTGTTCATCTCTACTGCACTGGGACCAGCTGGTACTAATAACTGTGTTCATCTCTACTGCACTGGGACCAGCTGGTACTAATAACTGTGTTCATCTCTACTGTAGCTTTACTGTACTGGGACCAGCTGGTACTAATAACTGTGTTCATCTCTACTGCACTGGGACCAGCTGGTACTAATAACTGTGTTCATCTCTACTGCACTGGGACCAGCTGGTACTAATAACTGTGTTCATCTCTACTGCACTGGGACCAGCTGGTACTAGTAACTGTGTTCATCTCTACTGCACTGGGACCAGCTGGTACTAATAACTGTGTTCATCTCTACTGCACTGGGACCAGCTGGTACTAATAACTGTGTTCATCTCTACTGCACTGGGACCAGCTGGTACTAGTAACTGTGTTCATCTCTACTGCACTGGGACCAGCTGGTACTAGTAACTGTGTTCATCTCTACTGCACTGGGACCAGCTGGTACTGATAACTGTGTTCATCTCTACTGCACTGGGACCAGCTGGTACTAGTAACTGTGTTCATCTCTACTGCACTGGGACCAGCTGGTACTAATAACTGTGTTCATCTCTACTGCACTGGGACCAGCTGGTACTAATAACTGTGTTCATCTCTACTGTAGCTTTACTGTACTGGGACCAGCTGGTACTAATAACTGTGTTCATCTCTACTGCACTGGGACCAGCTGGTACTAATAACTGTGTTCATCTCTACTGCACTGGGACCAGCTGGTACTAATAACTGTGTTCATCTCTACTGCACTGGGACCAGCTGGTACTAGTAACTGTGTTCATCTCTACTGCACTGGGACCAGCTGGGACTAATAACTGTGTTCATCTCTACTGCACTGGGACCAGCTGGTACTAATAACTGTGTTCATCTCTACTGCACTGGGACCAGCTGGTACTAGTAACTGTGTTCATCTCTACTGCACTGGGACCAGCTGGTACTAATAACTGCGTTCATCTCTACTGCACTGGGACCAGCTGGTACTAGTAACTGTGTTCATCTCTACTGCACTGGGACCAGCTGGTACTAGTAACTGTGTTCATCTCTACTGCACTGGGACCAGCTGGTACTAGTAACTGTGTTCATCTCTACTGCACTGGGACCAGCTGGTACTAATAACTGCGTTCATCTCTACTGCACTGGGACCAGCTGGTACTAATAACTGTGTTCATCTCTACTGCACTGGGACCAGCTGGTACTAGTAACTGTGTTCATCTCTACTGCACTGGGACCAGCTGGTACTAGTAACTGTGTTCATCTCTACTGCACTGGGACCAGCTGGTACTGATAACTGTGTTCATCTCTACTGCACTGGGACCAGCTGGTACTAATAACTGTGTTCATCTCTACTGCACTGGGACCAGCTGGTACTAGTAACTGTGTTCATCTCTACTGCACTGGGACCAGCTGGTACTAATAACTGTGTTCATCTCTACTGTAGCTTTACTGCACTGGGACCAGCTGGTACTAATAACTGTGTTCATCTCTACTGCACTGGGACCAGCTGGTACTAGTAACTGTGTTCATCTCTACTGCACTGGGACCAGCTGGTACTAATAACTGTGTTCATCTCTACTGTAGCTTTACTGCACTGGGACCAGCTGGTACTAATAACTGTGTTCATCTCTACTGCACTGGGACCAGCTGGTACTAGTAACTGTGTTCATCTCTACTGCACTGGGACCAGCTGGTACTAGTAACTGTGTTCATCTCTACTGCACTGGGACCAGCTGGTACTAATAACTGTGTTCATCTCTACTGCACTGGGACCAGCTGGTACTGATAACTGTGTTCATCTCTACTGCACTGGGACCAGCTGGTACTAGTAACTGTGTTCATCTCTACTTCCATTAATGTGTTTCCCCCCTTTGCTCTAAGTAAGGATGTGATACTTCCATTAATGTGTTTCCCCCCTTTGCTCTCAGTAAGGATGTGATACTTCCATTAATGTGTTTCCCCCCTTTGCTCTAAGTAAGGATGTGATACTTCAATGAATGTGTTTCCCCCCTTTGCTCTCAGTAAGGATGTGATACTTCCATTAATGTGTTTCCCCCCTTTGCTCTAAGTAAGGATGTGATACTTCCATGAATGTGTTTCCCCCCTTTGCTCTAAGTAAGGATGTGATACTTCCATGAATGTGTTTCCCCCCTTTGCTCTCAGTAAGGATGTGATACTTCCATTAATGTGTTTCCCCCCTTTGCTCTAAGTAAGGATGTGATACTTCCATGAATGTGTTTCCCCCCTTTGCTCTAAGTAAGGATGTGATACTTCCATGAATGTGTTTCCCCCCATTGCTCTCACTAAGGATGTGATACTTCCATTAATGTGTTTCCCCCCTTTGCTCTAAGTAAGGATGTGATACTTCCATGAATGTGTTTCCCCCCTTTGCTCTAAGTAAGGATGTGATACTTCCATGAATGTGTTTCCCCCCATTGCTCTCACTAAGGATGTGATACTTCCATTAATGTTTTCCCCCCTTTGCTCTCAGTAAGGATGTGATACTTCCATTAATGTGTTCCCCCATTGCTCTCACTAAGGATGTGATACTTCCATTAATGTGTTCCCCCATTGCTCTCACTAAGGATGTGATACTTCCATTAATGTGTTCCCCCATTGCTCTCACTAAGGATGTGATACTTCCATTAATGTGTTTCCCCCCTTTGCTCTAAGTAAGGATGTGATACTTCCATGAATGTGTTTCCCCCCTTTGCTCTAAGTAAGGATGTGATACTTCCATGAATGTGTTTCCCCCCTTTGCTCTAAGTAAGGATGTGATACTTCCATGAATGTGTTTCCCCCCTTTGCTCTCAGTAAGGATGTGATACTTCCATTAATGTGTTTCCCCCCTTTGCTCTAAGTAAGGATGTGATACTTCCATGAATGTGTTTCCCCCTTTGCTCTAAGTAAGGATGTGATACTTCCATGAATGTGTTTCCCCCCATTGCTCTCACTAAGGATGTGATACTTCCATTAATGTGTTTCCCCCCTTTGCTCTAAGTAAGGATGTGATACTTCCATGAATGTGTTTCCCCCCTTTGCTCTAAGTAAGGATGTGATACTTCCATGAATGTGTTTCCCCCCTTTGCTCTCAGTAAGGATGTGATACTTCCATGAATGTGTTTCCCCCCTTTGCTCTCAGTAAGGATGTGATACTTCCATTAATGTGTTTCCCCCCTTTGCTCTAAGTAAGGATGTGATACTTCCATGAATGTGTTTCCCCCCTTTGCTCTCAGTAAGGATGTGATACTTCCATTAATGTGTTTCCCCCCTTTGCTCTAAGTAAGGATGTGATACTTCCATTAATGTGTTTCCCCCCTTTGCTCTAAGTAAGGATGTGATACTTCCATGAATGTGTTTCCCCCCTTTGCTCTAAGTAAGGATGTGATACTTCCATGAATGTGTTTCCCCCCATTGCTCTCACTAAGGATGTGATACTTCCATTAATGTGTTTCCCCCCTTTGCTCTAAGTAAGGATGTGATACTTCCATGAATGTGTTTCCCCCCTTTGCTCTAAGTAAGGATGTGATACTTCCATTAATGTGTTCCCCCATTGCTCTCACTAAGGATGTGATACTTCCATTAATGTTTTCCCCCCTTTGCTCTCAGTAAGGATGTGATACTTCCATTAATGTGTTCCCCCATTGCTCTCACTAAGGATGTGATACTTCCATTAATGTGTTCCCCCATTGCTCTCACTAAGGATGTGATACTTCCATTAATGTGTTCCCCCATTGCTCTCACTAAGGATGTGATACTTCCATTAATGTGTTCCCCCATTGCTCTCACTAAGGATGTGATACTTCCATTAATGTGTTTCCCCCCTTTGCTCTCACTAAGGATGTGATACTTCCATAAATGTGTTTTCCCCCATTGCTCTCAGTAAGGATGTGATACT
>NW_027012949.1:389843-394843 GCF_036934945.1 Oncorhynchus masou masou
CTCTGACCCCTCATAGCATTCTGTCATGTTCTCTCCTCCCCTCTGACCCTTCATAGCATTCTGTCATGTTCTCTCCTCACCTCTGACCCCTCATAGCATTCTGTCATGTTCTCTCCTCCCCTATGACCCCTCATAGCATTCTGTCATGTTCTCTCCTCACCTCTGACCCTTCATAGCATTCTGTCATGTTCTCTCCTCACCTCTGACCCCTCATAGCATTCTGTCATGTTCTCTCCTCACCTCTGACCCTTCATAGCATTCTGTCATGTTCTCTCCTCACCTCTGACCCTTCATAGCATTCTGTCATGTTCTCTCCTCACCTCTGACCCTTCATAGCATTCTGTCATGTTCTCTCCTCACCTCTGACCCCTCACAGCATTCTGTCATGTTCTCTCCTCACCTCTGACCCTTCATAGCATTCTGTCATGTTCTCTCACCTCTGACCCTTCATAGCATTCTGTCATGTTCTCTCCTCACCTCTGACACTTCATAGCATTCTGTCATGTTCTCTCCTCACCTCTGACCCTTCATAGCATTCTGTCATGTTCTCTCTTCACCTCTGACCCTTCATAGCATTCTGTCATGTTCTCTCCTCACCTCTGACCCCTCATAGCATTCTGTCATGTTCTCTCCTCACTACTGACCCTTCATAGCATTCTGTCATGTTCTCTCCTCACCTCTGACCCCTCATAGCATTCTGTCATGTTCTCTCCTCACCTCTGACCCTTCATAGCATTCTGTCATGTTCTCTCCTCACCTCTGACCCTTCATAGCATTCTGTCATGTTCTCTCCTCACCTCTGACCCCTCATAGCATTCTGTCATGTTCTCTCCTCACCTTTGACCCCTCATAGCATTCTGTCATGTTCTCTCCTCACATCTGACCCTTCATAGCATTCTGTCATGTTCTCTCCTCACCTCTGACCCTTCATAGCATTCTGTCAGAATGTTTGTCTTAATCTAACACAGTAAGGCCAAGAGAACCAAGGCTAACAAGCTAACAAGCTAAAAGGCTAATTGGTGACAGACTAACAGGCTAATTGGTGACAGGCTAACAGGCTAATTGGTGACAGGCTAACAGGCTAATTGGTGACAGACTAACAGGCTAATTGGTGACAGGCTAACAGGCTAATTGGTGACAGGCTAACAGGCTAATTAGTGACAGGCTAACAGGCTAATTGGTGACAGGCTAACAGACTAACAGACTAACAGGCTAACAGGCTAATTGGTGACAGGCTAACAGGCTAACAGGTGATAGCAGCAAGGAACAACAGATCCATCATTACAAGATAAAAACCAGACAAATCAAAGGGATGTGATGAGTGAATAGTGCTGCATACATTGAAAGAACACACACACACACACACATGTACGCACAAATGCATGCACACACACACACACACACACACACACACACACACACACACACACACACACACACACACACACACACACACACACGCACACGCACACAAATACAAATACAAATACATAGACACACGCACGCACACACACCCAGCTATTATACTGTCTACCTGTCCATTCTCCAGACTATAATACTGTCTACCTGTCCACCTGTCCATTCTCCAGACTATTATACTGTCTACCTGTCCATTCTCCAGACTATTATACTGTCTACCTGTCCATTCTCCAGACTATTATACTGTCTACCTGTCCACCTGTCCATTCTCCAGACTATTATACTGTCTACCTGTCTACCTGTCCATTCTCCAGACTATTATACTGTCTACCTGTCCATTCTCCAGACTATAATACTGTCTACCTGTCTACCTGTCCATTCTCCAGACTATTATACTGTCTACCTGTCCATTCTCCAGACTATTATACTGTCTACCTGTCCACCTGTCCATTCTCCAGACTATTATACTGTCTACCTGTCTACCTGTCCATTCTCCAGACTATTATACTGTCTACCTGTCCATTCTCCAGACTATAATACTGTCTACCTGTCTACCTGTCCATTCTCCAGACTATTATACTGTCTACCTGTCCATTCTCCAGACTATTATACTGTCTACCTGTCCATTCTCCAGACTATTATACTGTCTACCTGTCTACCTGTCCATTCTCCAGACTATTATACTGTCTACCTGTCCACCTGTCCATTCTCCAGACTATAATACTGTCCACCTGTCCACCTGTCCATTCTCCAGACTATTATACTGTCTACCTGTCCACCTGTCCATTCTCCAGACTATTATACTGTCTACCTGTCCATTCTCCAGACTATTATACTGTCTACCTGTCCATTCTCCAGACTATAATACTGTCTACCTGTCCACCTGTCCATTCTCCAGACTATTATACTGTCTACCTGTCCACCTGTCCATTCTCCAGACTATTATACTGTCTACCTGTCCACCTGTCCATTCTCCAGACTATAATACTGTCTACCTGTCCATTCTCCAGACTATTATACTGTCCACCTGTCCATTCTCCAGACTATTATACTGTCTACCTGTCCATTCTCCAGACTATAATACTGTCTACCTGTCCACCTGTCCATTCTCCAGACTATTATACTGTCCACCTGTCCATTCTCCAGACTATTATACTGTCTACCTGTCCATTCTCCAGACTATTATACTGTCTACCTGTCCACCTGTCCATTCTCCAGACTATTATACTGTCTACCTGTCCACCTGTCCATTCTCCAGACTATTATACTGTCTACCTGTCCATTCTCCAGACTATTATACTGTCCACCTGTCCATTCTCCAGACTATTATACTGTCTACCTGTCCACCTGTCCATTCTCCAGACTATTATACTGTCTACCTGTCCATTCTCCAGACTATTATACTGTCTACCTGTCTACCTGTCCATTCTCCAGACTATTATAATGTCTACCTGTCTACCTGTCCATTCTCCAGACTATTATAATGTCTACCTGTCTACCTGTCCATTCTCCAGACTATTATACTGTCCACCTGTCCATTCTCCAGACTATTATACTGTCTACCTGTCCACCTGTCCATTCTCCAGACTATTATACTGTCTACCTGTCCATTCTCCAGACTATTATACTGTCTACCTGTCTACCTGTCCATTCTCCAGACTATAATACTGTCTACCTGTCTACCTGTCCATTCTCCAGACTATAATACTGTCTACCTGTCCACCTGTCCATTCTCCAGACTATTATACTGTCTACCTGTCCATTCTCCAGACTATTATACTGTCTACCTGTCCACCTGTCCATTCTCCAGACTATAATACTGTCTACCTGTCTACCTGTCCATTCTCCAGACTATTATACTGTCTACCTGTCCACCTGTCCATTCTCCAGACTATTATACTGTCTACCTGTCTACCTGTCCATTCTCCAGACTATTATACTGTCTACCTGTCTACCTGTCCATTCTCCAGACTATTATACTGTCTACCTGTCCACCTGTCCATTCTCCAGACTATTCGTAGTTACTATCCCCCCCCCCCATTGTGGTTTACGGTGCAGATCTGATGGTGATGATGGTGACATTGTGATTTCCCCAGCAGGGTTCCGTGAGGGCAGGGGAGAGCCAACATGGACGCCACAGTTTCTGTATGACCTTTGTCAAACAATGACAGGTTGTGGGACTAGAGTCCCATCTGGGAGGCAGCCTCAGTCTCTTATCTAGAACACATGGTCTGTACAGCTCCTAACACGACTGGTCTGTCCAGCTCCTAACACGACTGGTCTGTCCAGCTCCTAACACGACTGGTCTGTCCAGCTCCTAACACGACTGGTCTGTACAGCTCCTAACAGGACTGGTCTGTCCAGCTCCTAACACGACTGGTCTGTACAGCTCCTAACAGGACTGGTCTGTACAGCTCCTAACACGACTGGTCTGTACAGCTCCTAACACGACTGGTCTGTACAGCTCCTAACATGACTGGTCTGTCTACAGGAGGGTAGGTAACAACATCTACACTCCGCTGATCCTCAACACTGGGGCCCCACAAGTGTGCATTTTCAGCCCCCTCCTGTACTCCCTGTTCACCCACGACTGCGTGGCCATGCACACCTCCAACTCAATCATCAAGTTTGCGGACGACACAACAGTGGTAGGCTTGATTACCAACAATGACAAGACGGCCTACAGGGAGGAGGTGAGGGCCCTCGGAGTGTGGTGTCAGGAAAATAACCTCACACTCAACATCAACAAAAAAAGGAGATGATTGTGGACTTCAGGAAACAACAGAGGGAACACCCCCCTATCCACATCGACGGGACAGTAGTGGAGAGGGTAGTAAGTTTTCAGTTCCTCGGCGTAAACATCACGGACAAACTGAATTGGTCCACCCACACAGACAGCATCGTGAAGAAGGCGCAGCAGCGCCTCTTCAACCTCAGGAGGTTGAAGAAATTCAGCTTGTCACTAAAAGCACTCACAAACTTCTACAGATGCACAATCGAGAGCATCCTGTCGGGCTTTATCACCGCCTGGTACGGCAACTGCTCCACCCACAACCGTAAGGCTCTCCAGAGGGTAGTGAGGTCTGCACAACGCATCACCGGGGGCAAACTACCTGCCCTCCAGGACACCTACACCACCCGATGTTACAGGAAGGCCATAAAGATCATCAAGGACATCAACCACCCGAGCCACTGCCTGTTCACCCCGCTATCATTCAGAAGGCGAGGTCAGTACAGGTGCATCAAAGCTGGGACCGAGAGACTGAAAAACAGCTGCTATCTCAAGGCCATTAGACTGTTAAACAGCCACCACTAACATTGAGAGGCTGCTGCCAACATACTGACTCAACTCCAGCCACTTTAATAATGGAAATTGATGTAAAAAATGTATCACTAGCCACGTTAAACAATGCCACTTTATATAATGTTTACATACCCTACATTACTCATCTCATATGTATATACTGTACTCAATACCATCTACTGCATCTTGCCTATGCCGTTCTGTACCATCACTCATTCATATATCTTTATGTACATATTCTTTATCCCCTTACACTGTGTATAAGATATTAGTTTTG
>NW_027012949.1:399843-404843 GCF_036934945.1 Oncorhynchus masou masou
ATACTATAGTACCTATTAGAACATCCAGTAGTCAAAGGTATATGAAATACAAATGGTATAGAGAGAAATAGTCCTATAATTCCTATAATAACTACAACCTAAAACTTCTTACCTGGGAATATTGAAGACTCATGTTAAAGGAACCACCAGCTTTTCATGTTCTGAGCCAGGATCTTAAACGTTAGCTTTCTTACATGGCACATATTGCACTTTTACTTTCTTCTCCAACACTTTGTTTTTGCATTATTTAAACCAAATTGAACATGTTTCATTATTTATTTGAGACTAAATTGATTTTATTGATGTATTATATTAAGTTAAAATAAAAGTGTTCATTCAGTATTGTTGTAATTGTCATTATTACAAATATATATACTCATATTCATATGAATGAACACTTTTATTTTAACTTAATATAATACATCAATAAAATCCATTGATATATATATATATATATAAATCGTCCCATTAATAGGTATCGGCTTTTTGTATCGGTCGACCTCTAGCCAGGACAGCAACACAATATATGTGTCTCTAATATATATATTTGTAATAATGACAATTACAACAATACTGAATGAACACTTTGGATCCCATATCTACTGGGTGAAACACCACGGTGTGACATCACAGCAGCATGATGTGTGACCTGTTGCCACAAGAAAAGGGCAACCAGTGAAGAACAAACACCATTATAAATAAACCCATATTTATCTGTTTATTTTTTTTTCCTTTTAAACTATTTACACATTTTTACAATTGTGCATAACCAATAATCTAACATTTGAAATGTCTATATTCTTTTGTGAGTAATATATACTACTTTTTGATTGTTTATTTCCGTTGTTTATTTCCCCTTTGTTTATTGTCGATGTGAAAATGTTTCCCTGCCAATACAGCCCTTTGAATTTAATTTAATTTAATTGAGAGAGTAGAGAGAGAGACAGAGAGAGAGAGAGACAGAGAGAGAGAACTGAGAGAGAGAGAGCAGAGAGAAAGACACAGAGAGAAAGCAGAGAGAGAGAGACAGAGAGAGAGAGCAGAGAGAGAGAGACAGAGAGAGAGAGCAGAGAGAGACAGAGAGAGAGAGCAGAGAGAGAGCAGAGAGAGACAGAGAGAGAGAGAGACAGAGAGAGAGAGCAGAGAGAGACAGAGAGAGCAGAGAGAGAGAGCAGAGAGAGAGCAGAGAGAGAGACAGAGAGAGAGAGAGACAGAGAGAGCAGAGCAGAGAGAAACACGGGTTGTTGTCACGTTATTGTCCTGTTGTTTGCTTAGTCATGCTCTAGATAGCTGGTGGTGTGGTTAATTAATGGGTACATCTACAACTACATCAACATCATCAATAAACAATCTAAAACAACCAGATAGTCTGGGCCTTGAAGGCTGTGAAGAAGTACACTCCCTTAGTTTCAACATTTTACCAAAGCTCAACCGTCCATTAACAGAAGGTCCACTAAAGCAACAATCAGTAATTGAGGCAGCTGTGATGTTTGTAACAAATTACAATTGTATCAATGAAAAGCAAACTGATAGAATGAAACTACGTTAGGTTGGTACTAATGGGGACTGGGTGTGTCTGAGTCCCAAATGGTAACATAACAACCACAAACAACCACAAATAACAACCACTAACAACCACAAATAACAACCACAAACAACCACAAATAACAACCACTAACAACCACAAATAACAACCACAAATAACAACCACAAATAACAACCACTAACAACCACAAATAACAACCACAAATAACAACCACTAACAACCACAAATAACAACCACTAACAACCACAAATAACAACCACTAACAACCACAAATAACAACCACTAACAACCACAAATAACAACCACTAACAACCACAAATAACAACCACTAACAACCACAAATAACAACCACAAATAACAACCACTAACAACCACTAATAAAAACCACAAATAACAACCACAAATAACAACCACTAACAACCACCAATAACAACCACAAATAACAACCACAAACAACCACAAATAACAACCACTAACAACCACAAATAACAACCACTAACAACCACAAATAACATCCACTAACAACCACAAATAACAACAACTAACAACCACAAATAACAACCACTAACAACCACAAATAACAACCACAAATAACAACAACTAACAAACACAAATAACAACCACTAACAACCACAAATAACAACCACTAACAACCACTAATAACAACAACTAACAACCACTAACAACAACTAATAACAACCACAAATAACAACCACTAACAACCACAAATAACAACCACAAATAACAACCACAAATAACAACCACTAACAACCACAAATAACAACCACTAACAACCACTAATAACAACAACTAACAACCACAAATAACAACCACTAATAACAAACACTAACAACCACTAACAACCACAAATAACAACCACAAATAACAACCACTAACAACCACAAATAACAACCACTAACAACCACAAATAACAACCACTAACAACCACAAATAACAACCACAAATAACAACCACAAATAACAACCACTAACAAGCACAAATAACAACCACTAACAACTACAAATAACAACCACTAACAACCACTAATAACAACAACTAACAACCACAAATAACAACCACTAATAACAACCACAAATAACAACCACTAACAACCACAAATAACAACCACAAATAACAACCACAAATAACAACCACTAACAACCACAAATAACAACCACTAACAACCACAAATAACAACAACTAACAACCACAAATAACAACCACTAACCACTAACAACCACAAATAACAACCACAAATAACAACCACAAATAACAACCACTAACAACCACAAATAACAACAACTAACAACCACAAATAACAACCACTAACCACTAACAACCACAAATAACAACCACAAATAAATACCACAAATAACAACCACAAATAACAACCACTAACCACTAACAACCACAAATAAATACCACAAATAACAACCACAAAAACCTCCTCCCTTTTATAAACAGGAAGCCATTAACAACCATTAATCTTGATTAATCAAGACCCAAGTACAAACAGAAATACCAAGATGGCCATCACACACACACACACACACACACACACACACACACACACACACTTAAATCTCCCATTTGAAAGATATAAAGAATGTAATTTCCCAGGAGGAATTTCAGTTCATTGGCATGAAGGACAATAATTACTATGGGTATATTACTGACGAACTGAGCTGCCTCTGTAGGGTATATTACTGATGAACTGAGCTGACTCTGTAGGGTATATTACTGACGAACTGAGCTGCCTCTGTAGGGTATATTACTGACGAACTGAGCTGCCTCTGTAGGGTATATTACTGATGAACTGAGCTGCCTCTGTAGGGTATATTACTGATGAACTGAGCTGCCTCTGTAGGGTATATTACTGATGAACTGAGCTGCCTCTGTAGGGTATATTACTGACGAACTGAGCTGCCTCTGTAGGGTATATTACTGATGAACTGAGCTGCCTCTGTAGGGTATATTACTGATGAACTGAGCTGCCTCTGTAGGGTATATTACTGATGAACTGAGCTGCCTCTGTAGGGTATATTACTGATGAACTGAGCTGCCTCTGTAGGGTATATTACTGATGAACTGAGCTGCCTCTGTAGGGTATATTACTGACGAACTGAGCTGCCTCTGTAGGGTATATTACTGATGAACTGGGCTGCCTCTGTAGGGTATATTACTGACGAACTGAGCTGCCTCTGTAGGGTATATTACTGATGAACTGAGCTGCCTCTGTAGGGTATATTACTGATGAACTGAGCTGCCTCTGTAGGGTATATTACTGATGAACTGGGCTGCCTCTGTAGGGTATATTACTGACGAACTGAGCTGCCTCTGTAGGGTATATTACTGACGAACTGAGCTGCCTCTGTAGGGTATATTACTGATAAACTGAGCTGCCTCTGTAGGGTATATTACTGACGAACTGAGCTGCCTCTGTAGGGTATATTACTGACGAACTGAGCTGCCTCTGTAGGGTATATTACTGATGAACTGAGCTGCCTCTGTAAGGTATATTACTGACGAACTGGGCTGCCTCTGTAAGGTATATTACTGATGAACTGGGCTGCCTCTGTAGGGTATATTACTGACGAACTGGGCTGCCTCTGTAGGGTATATTACTGACGAACTGAGCTGCCTCTGTAGGGTATATTACTGATGAACTGAGCTGCCTCTGTAGGGTATATTACTGATGAACTGAGCTGCCTCTGTAGGGTATATTACTGATGAACTGAGCTGCCTCTGTAGGGTATATTACTGATGAACTGGGCTGCCTCTGTAGGGTATATTACTGACGAACTGAGCTGCCTCTGTAGGGTATATTACTGATGCACTGAGCTGCCTCTGTAGGGTATATTACTGATGAACTGGGCTGCCTCTGTAGGGTATATTACTGACGAACTGAGCTGCCTCTGTAGGGTATATTACTGATGCACTGAGCTGCCTCTGTAGGGTATATTACTGATGAACTGGGCTGCCTCTGTAGGGTATATTACTGATGAACTGGGCTGCCTCTGTAGGGTATATTACTGACGAACTGAGCTGCCTCTGTAGGGTATATTACTGATGAACTGAGCTGCCTCTGTAGGGTATATTACTGATGAACTGAGCTGCCTCTGTAGGGTATATTACTGATGCACTGAGCTGCCTCTGTAGGGTATATTACTGATGAACTGAGCTGCCTCTGTAGGGTATATTACTGATGAACTGAGCTGCCTCTGTAAGGTATATTACTGATGCACTGAGCTGCCTCTGTAGGGTATATTACTGATGAACTGAGCTGCCTCTGTAGGGTATATTACTGATGAACTGGGCTGCCTCTGTAGGGTATATTACTGATGAACTGGGCTGCCTCTGTAGGGTATATTACTGATGAACTGAGCTGCCTCTGTATGGTATATTACTGATGAATTGAGCTGCCTCTGTAGGGTATATTACTGATGAACTAAGC
>NW_027012949.1:407343-448224 GCF_036934945.1 Oncorhynchus masou masou
ACCAGACAGTTCATGAAAATGGATCCCTTCCTACAGACAGTGATTCACGTGGCCGTGCTGTATAAAGAAGGCAGACAGGCATCAAGGCATTCAGTTACTGTCCTATTGAACGTTAGAATGGGCAAAACCAGTGAGCTAATCGACTCAGTATCTCAGAAACGTCTGCCCTCCTGGGCTTTTCACGCACGACAGCGTCTAGAGTTTATCCAGAATGGAGCGACAAAACACAAAACACCCCGTCAGCAGCAGACCTGTGGGAGAAAACAGCTCGTTGATGAGAGAAGAAGAAGGAGGACGGCAAGAACGGTGCAAGCTGTCACGGATTGGCTGTTGCAGCAGACGACCACACCGGGTTCCCCTCCAATCAGCTACAAACAGGAAGAAGCAGCTTCAGTGGAGGAGTGATCACCAAAACATTTGAGGAGTGGGGAGACATCGACTGGTCCGACGAATCCCGGTTCAGTATTGGGTATAAGGACAAGGGTCCTTAAACAAGAGTCCTTAAACAAGAGTTCTTAAACAAGAGTCCTTAAACAAGAGTCCTTAAACAAGGGTCCTTAAACAAGGGTCCTTAAACAAGGGTCCTTAAACAAGGGTCCTTAAACAAGAGTCCTTAACCAAGAGTTCTTAAACAAGAGTTCTTAAACAAGAGTCCTTAAACAAGAGTCCTTAAACAAGAGTCCTTGAACAAGAGTCCTTAAACAAGAGTCCTGAAACAAGAGTCCTTATTTCACCTTTATTTCACCTTTAGTTGAGAACACCTTTATTTAACCAGGTAGATTAGTTGAGAACACCTTTATTTAACCAGATAGGCCAGTTGAGAACACCTTTATTTAACCAGGTAGGCCAGTTGAGAACACCTTTATTTAACCAGGTAGGCTAGTTGAGAACACCTTTATTTAGCCAGGTAGGCTAGTTGAGAACACCTTTATTTAACCAGGTAGGCCAGTTGAGAACACCTTTATTTAACCAGGTAGGCCAGTTGAGAACACCTTTATTTAACCTGGTAGGCTAGTTGAGAACACCTTTATTTAACCAGGTAGGCTAGTTGAGAACAAGTTCTCAATTGCAACTGCGACCTGGCCAAGATAAAGCAAAGCGGTTTGACAGATACAACAACACAGAGTTACACATGGAATAAACAAAACATACAGTCAATAATACAGTAGAACAAAAGAAAACAAAACGTCTATATACAGTGAGTGCAAATGAGGTAAGTTAAGGAACAAGAGTCCTTAAACAAGAGTCTTTAGGTTGAATGCATTCCGTTGTGCAACTGACTCGGTATCCCGTTTCCCTGTCCTTCCTGCCTGGTACAGGCTGGCGGTGGTGTAAAGGTGTGGGCAATGTTTTCCTGGCACACGTTTGGTCCCTAGACACCAATTGAGAAACAAACATTTCCAACACCTTGTAGAATCCATGGTCCCTGAAGGATTCAGGCAGTTTGTCGAGGCACAGCGGTGTCCAGTTGTCCGGATGTCCTTTGGGTGGTGGACGATTCTTGATACACACAGGAAACTGTTGAGCGTGAAGAACACAGCAGCGTTGCAGTTTTTGACACCAATCGGTGCGCCGGCCACCTACTACCCTTGGCACTTAAAGATGTTGTCTTGTCATTCACTTTCTGAATGGCACACATACACAATCCGTGACCAATTGTCTTAAGGGTTAAAAATCTATATTTAACCTGTCTCCTCCCCGTTCATCTACACTCTTAGGAAAACAAATGCTATCTAGAACCTTAAAGGGTTTTTCAACTGTACCCATAGGAGAACCCTTTGAAGAACCCTATTTGGTTGCAAGTAGAACCCTTTCTACCTGGAGCAAAAAGGGTTCTCTTTTGGGGACAGCCGCAGAACCCTTTCTACCTGGAACAAAAAGGGTTCTCTTTTGGGGACAGCCGTAGAACCCTTTCTACCTGGAACAAAAAGGGTTCTCTTTTGGGGACAGCCGTAGAACCCTTTCTACCTGGAACAAAAAGGGTTCTCTTTTGGGGACAGCCTTAGAACCCTTTTGGAACCCTTTTTTTCTGATTGAAGTGGATTCAACAAGTGACATCAATAACGGATCATAGATTTCACCTGGATTCACCTGATCAGTCTGTGTCATGGAAAGAGCTGGTGTTCTTAATGTTTTGTACACACAGGATAGATAGATAGATAGATAGATAGATAGATAGATAGATAGATAGATAGATAGATAGATAGATAGATAGATAGATAGATAGATAGATAGATATCTTGTCTCAGGAAGGAAAGATACACAGAGCATTTATCAGAAAAGCAGGGAACTGTAATTTAGTGATATCCTGCGGAGACAGACAGAGAGAGACAGGTCGTTTACTAGGCTGCACCCCAGCTGTCTGTCTTCATGCCTGTCTCCCTGCTCGTCTGCCTGTCTTCCTGCTTGTCTGTCTGTCTTCCTGCCCTGCCTGTCTGTCTTCCTGCTTGTCTGTCTGTCTTCCTGCCCTGCCTGTCTGTCTTCCTGCCCTGCCTGTCTGTCTTCCTGCTTGTCTGTCTGTCTTCCTGCTTGTCTGTCTGTCTTCCTGCCCTGTCTCCTGTCTGTCTTCCTGCTGGTCTGTCTTCCTGCTTGTCTGTCTGTCTTCCTGCCCTGTCTCCTGTCTGTCTTCCTGCCCTGCCTGTCTGTCTTCCTGCCCTGCTTCCTGTCTGTCTTCCTGCTTGTCTGTCTGTCTTCCTGCCCTGCCTCCTGTCTGTCTTCCTGCCCTGCCTCCTGTCTGTCTTCCTGCTTGTCTGTCTTCCTGCCCTGCCTGTCTGTCTTCCTGCCTGTCTGTCTTCCTGCTGGTCTGTCTTCCTGCTTGTCTGTCTGTCTTCCTGCCCTGCTTGTCTGTCTTCCTGCCCTGCCTGTCTGTCTTCCTGCCTGTCTGTCTGTCTGTCTTCCTGCCCTGCCTCCTGTCTGTCTTCCTGCTTGTCTGTCTGTCTGTCTTCCTGCCCTGCCTCCTGTCTGTCTTCCTGCTTGTCTGTCTTCCTGCCCTGCCTGTCTGTCTGTATGCCTGTCAGTCTGCCTGTGTTCCTGCCCTGCCTGTCTTCCTGCCCTGCCTGCCTGTCTGTATATCTGCCAGTCAGTCTGCCTGTCTGTCTGACAGTCGGTCTGTCTGCCTACCCTGCCTGTCTGTTATAAGGATATTGTAACAGGGTTAAATAAGCTTCCACATGATACTAAAACATGGCATTTCAATGTGTTTGTATTGATGTTGGTTGAATGTCAGCTTCTCAAGTCTATAAAGGTGTATGGGAAAACCTGTACTGTGACAAGTGAAACACCAATAGTTTTCCAAATCTATAATAATAGGTTTTATTTCTAATTCATTATAGAGAAATGATAATGATTCATGTGAAATGAATGAGTGCATTGATAAAGTAGCCTAATGGCAACCTGGCAAATGTAACCACACTTGTGCAGACACACACGATCTCCGGTACAATCATAATATACATATATAATATACATCTCCCCATTAGGTCTATCTGACTCACCATCCCCATTATGAAAGACCTATCGATGTCTGAATATCCTGGAGGAATATGCCTACCTGTGGTTGGCGCGCGTACAGATGTGTTGACGTCAATGAGAATGCATCATTCTATTTAAACCGTGTCAACTAAATGATCCTATCAAACAGGTTAGATTTTTTTTTACACCAAATCGTATAATCCATCAGAAAATAAATCCAACGGTCACCTCGAGATCACATTCGGTTCTGTCTGGCAACCTGTTCGTCAGTGTCATAGCGACGTTGGCGATGAATACATGTATAATAAACTAACGTACACACACATACGGCCTAATACATGTTGTGATGATCATATTTCAAAACACTTGCACAGACAGGAGCTTCTTTCGATCAAATATCCTCCAAATTCTCATTCATCCTCATCATCATCCGTGGATGTCGTTAACCGACAGACGGAGACTTACCTCATCTCTGTCCCCCTGCCCGAACTGGAGCCCCAAATCCACAAAATGTTCGACCCGAATATAACCATCAGCATCCTCATCACACACGTCGAATACCTCCTTGAGCTTTTTAAGGAACCCTAGAAGCTGTTCTTGGTCGGGGAAGACGTTTCCTTCCATCTTGAGAGATCGGTTTGTCAGATAACGTCGTTATTGGACGGACTTTGTTAGAATTGGTTCTGTATTCGCCATCATTCCGGTTGCTGTCCTCCGCTGGTGCCGTTGCTGACTGGCTCGGTTGGTGCTGTGACATCAGCAGCATCCCGTTACGGAACGGGAAGGACCACTGATCGACGCGCGGTGGGTAGAGACGATAAATGGCTACGATTCACGAACATGAAGGGGGAAAAAAATCGACTTACGTAAACATCTGCCCATGAGCGTGTTTTTTAAAGTGTCAGGTGTTTTTATGTTAGGATACTGAGAAAGATACAATTTGATGTTATTGTGACACCATCTAGCTCCTTGATTGTTTTCCAACCATAGGACTATTGAACAGAAAATAGGACGTTATTAATGATTACTGTAAATCAACGTAAAATAAATTATATTTAAAAAGTAAAAACGGAACTAAATATGACACGTTTTCCAATCGCCAATGTATGTATTTTCCTTGTACAAGCCCCAGCTCCATGGTTACCCTGAATAGCTACTTTACATTCCGTTAAATTGTCCTGACCTCGTGTGGATGGTATTCTTGATAACTACTGGAACAATGGCAACCCCACCTATCCAGTCATAGGATATCAAACTTTATTATCTTACAAACAAGTTTTTTTTTTTAAATTCAAGATGGGACATTCACAGTTATATCAATGTGTAAAAAAAAAAGTAGAGAGACAAAAAGATTAAATAACATTTGAAGGTACTTAAAGCAACCTACCCTGTGCCCTCCCTTCCACAACACAACATTAGAAGGTGTTTAAGTGGGTCATTAAAATGGTGCTCATCACACACAGAACTAAAACTAATCAATAGCTTCAATCCAGACTTTGATTAGCTGAATCCAAGGTTCTGGTCAATTTCATTTTAACTCGTCTACTGAGGAAATAAACTGAAACTCAAAACTATTGAATTTAACAAATCTCCATTAAAAAAACCATCCTGAATGAGTTGAGTCAACCACATGTTAACAGTAAGGCTGGGATAAGGGGTTTGGTAAGGTAAAATAGCTACCAGTATATAGTTCTTCATCAGAGAGACTGTAGAGTCAACCACATGTTGACAGTAAGGCTGGTTTCCCAGACCCAGATTAAGGCTCCACTCCTGAACTAAACAAAATCATAGTCAATGGAACTTCTCCAGCTTAATCTGGGTCCAGGGTAAACTGTCTATGGAGGAGTCAGAACAAGCCCCAGTCCATCCAATCAGAAACGGACTGGCCATGGGGCAGATCTGGCAAAAGCCAGATTTGGGCTGGTCCATTTTTAACCCAGTCTAAATTGGGGTTGTGTGCCGAATTATTATAATTTGGCCAATACTGGGGTTGGCCAATACTGGGGAACTCAAGGGGGGAGGGGAAATGGGGCAGCGTTTTAGAAATGCCTGGGCCAAGTCGACCAAGAACGTCCATCTTGTTCCTCAGCTCAAATTCCCAACAACTAGCCTGGGTTCCAGCAGTGAGTCCCAACGTTCAGTCACCTGCAAAGAGAGAGAGAAAGACACACTGAAAAAGGATTCTATTCAATTCTATGGGAGTGACATCACAAACACATCCCCATGGTAACCGGAAAACCACAACATTCTGAATTCTGCACATACAGCTGTTTTATTGGAAAGTATTTAACCCCCATTATGCCTGGTTTAAAGTATCCCAACAGGTTTCCCTTTCAACTAAACGATTATAAGGGACATTCATTGGACAATGAACAGCTTCCCTCAACATGTGGGTGGGGTTAAAATGCAGTCAGGGACAATAGAGAGGGGGTCAAGCCCATCCATACAGTGTCACACAGCCAGTACAGAGTGAGAAGAGGCCTGCTTAGTGAAGAGAGGATGGTCAATGGAACCAAAACAACATTCAAAGGTTAAGCCACCCCCCCAGTGTTACGCCAGACCCTCCCCCCCAGTGTTACGCCACCCCCCCCCAGTGTTACGCCGCCACCCTCCCCCAGTGTTACGCCGCCCTCCCCCAGTGTTACGCCACCCTCCCCCAGTGTTACGCCACCCTCCCCCCAGTGTTACGCCACCCTCCCCCCAGTGTTACGCCACCCTCCCCCCAGTGTTACGCCACCCTCCCCAGTGTTACGCCAGACCCTGGCTCTGACATACAATCTGATAATACAGTATTGTAGAAATGAAGTCTACATTGATGAATGTGCGCAGATCAATTGTGCTGCAGCATCAGTGCCTGCAGGCAGGGTCTGTGAAATAGCGCTGTACAGTAACAGACACAGCGTACTCCACACTGCTTCTATTGGCTTTATTCATGTATATATAAACGTAGAGTAACAGTGTTCTGTCTTACCCTGGAGCCCCGGGACACAGCGTACTCCACACTGCTCCTATTGGCTTTATTCATGTATATATAAACGTAGAGTAACAGTGTTCTATGTCTTACCCTGGAGCCCCGGGACACAGCGTACCCCACACTGCTCCTATTGGCTTTATTCATCTATATATAAACGTAGAGTAACAGTGTTCTATGTCTTACCCTGGAGCCCCGGGACACAGCGTACTCCACACTGCTCCTATTGGCTTTATTCATGTATATATAAACGTAGAGTAACAGGGTTCTATGTCTTACCCTGGAGCCCCGGGACACAGCGTACTCCACACTGCTTCTATTGGCTTTATTCATGTATATATAAACGTAGAGTAACAGTGTTCTATGTCTTACCCTGGAGCCCCGGGACACAGCGTACTCCACACTGCTTCTATTGGCTTTATTCATGTATATATAAACGTAGAGTAACAGTGTTCTCTGTCTTACCCTGGAGCCCCGGGACACAGCGTACTCCACATTGCTTCTATTGGCTGTATTCATGTATATATAAACGTAGAGTAACAGTGTTCTCTGTCTTACCCTGGAGCCCCGGGACACAGCGTACTCCACACTGCTTCTATTGGCTTTATTCATGTATATATAAACGTACACTAACAGTGTTCGGTCTTACCCTGGAGCCCCGGGACACAGCGTACTCCACACTCTCGGATCCGTCCGCGTTCTGATACACCAGGTCAAACTTCCCCGGCTCCCCCGGCGCTGAGGGGCAGACAGACATGTTAAAGGTCCATCTTGGTAAGGTCCAGCAATGACAGGTAGTGCCAAGGTGCCTTCAGATGGCTGAGGGAAACATCGTCCGAGTCCCGATTCTCCACCTTTCTCCCAAAGTGTACACTGGAACACTTCTCATCATGGATTTAACGATGGAAGCTCACTCCAGCCAATCATTACATCAATCCAATGACAGGAAGTTGTGCCAGTGCACTCTGGGAGAAGGGTGGAGTATCGCCATTCAACAGTTATTTCCTTCATTTCCCCCATTCACTTAAACTGTGAAGTGAGGGATATTCATCCTACCTTGATAAGCAGAGAGCAGCCATCCGTTTAGCCTTACCTTGATGAGCAGAGAGCAGCCATCCGTTTGGCCTTACCTTGATGAGCAGAGAGCAGCCATCCGTTTGGCCTTACCTTGATAAGCAGAGAGCAGCCATCCGTTTGGCCTTACGTTGATAAGCAGAGAGCAGCCATCTGTTTGATCTTACCTTGATAAGCAGAGAGCAGCCATCCGGTTGGCCTTACGTTGATAAGCAGAGAGCAGCCATCCGTTTAGCCTTACCTTGATGAGCAGAGAGCAGCCATCCGTTTGGCCTTACCTTGATAAGCAGAGAGCAGCCATCCGTTTGGCCTTACGTTGATAAGCAGAGAGCAGCCATCTGTTTGATCTTACCTTGATAAGCAGAGAGCAGCCATCCGGTTGGCCTTACGTTGATAAGCAGAGAGCAGCCATCCGTTTGGCCTTACCTTGATAAGCAGAGAGCAGCCATCCGGTTGGCCTTACCTTGATAAGCAGAGAGCAGCCATCCGGTTGGCCTTACCTTGATAAGCAGAGAGCAGCCATCCGGTTGGCCTTACGTTGATAAGCAGAGAGCAGCCATCTGTTTGATCTTACCTTGATAAGCAGAGAGCAGCCATCCGTTTGGCCTTACCTTGATAAGCAGAGAGCAGCCATCCGTTTGGCCTTACCTTGATAAGCAGAGAGCAGCCATCCGGTTGGCCCTACCTTGATAAGCAGAGAGCAGCCATCCGTTTGGCCTTACCTTGATAAGCAGAGAGCAGCCATCCGTTTGGCCTTACCTTGATAAGCAGAGAGCAGCCATCCGGTTGGCCCTACCTTGATAAGCAGAGAGCAGCCATCCGTTTGGCCTTACCTTGATAAGCAGAGAGCAGCCATCCGGTTGGCCTTACCTTGATAAGCAGAGAGCAGCCATCCGGTTGGCCTTACCTTGATAAGCAGAGAGCAGCCATCCGGTTGGCCTTACCTTGATAAGCAGAGAGCAGCCATCCGGTTGGCCTTACCTTGATGAGCAGCCATCCGTTTGGCCTTACCTTGATGAGCAGCCATCCGTTTGGCCTTACCTTGATAAGCAGAGAGCAGCCATCCGTTTGGCCTTACCTTGATAAGCAGAGAGCAGCCATCCGGTTGGCCTTACCTTGATAAGCAGAGAGCAGCCATCCGGTTGGCCTTACCTTGATGAGCAGCCATCCGTTTGGCCTTACCTTGATGAGCAGCCATCCGTTTGGCCTTACCTTGATAAGCAGAGAGCAGCCATCCGTTTGGCCTTACCTTGATAAGCAGAGAGCAGCCATCCGGTTGGCCTTACCTTGATAAGCAGAGAGCAGCCATCCGGTTGGCCTTACCTTGATAAGCAGAGAGCAGCCATCCGGTTGGCCTTACCTTGATAAGCAGAGAGCAGCCATCCGGTTGGCCTTACCTTGATAAGCAGAGAGCAGCCATCCGGTTGGCCTTACCTTGATAAGCAGAGAGCAGCCATCCGGTTGGCCTTACCTTGATAAGCAGAGAGCAGCCATCCGGTTGGCGTTACCTTGATAAGCAGAGAGCAGCCATCCGGTTGGCGTTACCTTGATAAGCAGAGAGCAGTTCGAGCTCAATCTGTTTGGTGCTGTGGTCAAAATGAATGATTTTCCCCTCCTGATAGACAAACAGGGAGACACAGTGAGAACGAACATTACCCAAATGAAACCAATTACATTTTTAAATATGTAGCATATAAACATTTACCACATGTATTTAATCCTACAGACAGAGAGAGAAAACAGTTCCTAACAGTGTTCACGCAGCCGTTTCTCCTCAAGTTATACGAGACAGAGGAGAGAGAGAAAACAGTCCCTAACAGTGTTCACACAGCCGTTTCTCCTCAAGTTATACGAGACAGAGGAGAGAGAGAAAACAGTCCCTAACAGTGTTCACGCAGCTCTTTCTCCTCAAGTTATACCAGACAGAGAGAAAACAGTCCCTAACAGTGTTCACGCAGCTCTTTCTCCTCAAGTTATACCAGACAGAGAGAAAACAGTTCCTAACAGTGTTCACGCAGCTCTTTCTCCTCAAGTTCTACCAGACAGAGAGAAAACAGTTCCTAACAGTGTTCACGCAGCTCTTTCTCCTCAAGTTATACCAGACAGAGAGAGAGAAAACAGTTCCTAACAGTGTTCACGCAGCTGTTTCTCCTCAAGTTATACCAGACAGACAGAGAGAAAACAGTTCCTAACAGTGTTCACGCAGCTCTTTCTCCTCAAGTTATACCAGACAGAGAGAAAACAGTTCCTAACAGTGTTCACGCAGCTCTTTCTCCTCAAGTTATACCAGACAGAGAGAGAGAAAACAATTCCTAACAGTGTTCACGCAGCTCTTTCTCCTCAAGTTATACGAGACAGAGAGAGAGAAAACAGTTCCTAACAGTGTTCACGCAGCTCTTTCTCCTCAAGTTATACCAGACAGAGAGAGAGAAAACAGTTCCTAACAGTGTTCACGCAGCTCTTTCTCCTCAAGTTATACCAGACAGAGAGAAAACAGTTCCTAACAGTGTTCACGCAGCTCTTTCTCCTCAAGTTATACCAGACAGAGGAGAGAAAACAGTCCCTAACAGTGTTCACGCAGCTCTTTCTCCTCAAGTTATACCAGACAGAGAGAAAACAGTTCCTAACAGTGTTCATGCAGCTCTTTCTCCTCAAGTTATACCAGACAGAGAGAGAGAAAACAGTCCCTAACAGTGTTCACGCAGCTGTTTCTCCTCAAGTTATACGAGACAGAGAGAAAACAGTTCCTAACAGTGTTCACGCAGCTCTTTCTCCTCAAGTTATACGAGACAGACAGAGAGAAAACAGTTCCTAACAGTGTTCACGCAGCTCTTTCTCCTCAAGTTTTACGAGACAGACAGAGAGAAAACAGTTCCTAACAGTGTTCACGCAGCTCTTTCTCCTCAAGTTATACGAGACAGAGAGAGAGAAAACAGTTCCTAACAGTGTTCACGCAGCTCTTTCTCCTCAAGTTATACCAGACAGAGAGAGAGAAAACAGTTCCTAACAGTGTTCATGCAGCTCTTTCTCCTCAAGTTATACCAGACAGAGAGAAAACAGTTCCTAACAGTGTTCACGCAGCTCTTTCTCCTCAAGTTATACCAGACAGAGAGAGAGAAAACAGTTCCTAACAGTGTTCACGCAGCTCTTTCTCCTCAAGTTATACCAGACAGAGAGAGAGAAAACAGTTCCTAACAGTGTTCACGCAGCTCTTTCTCCTCAAGTTATACCAGACAGAGAGAAAACAGTTCCTAACAGTGTTCACGCAGCTCTTTCTCCTCAAGTTATACCAGACAGAGGAGAGAAAACAGTCCCTAACAGTGTTCACGCAGCTCTTTCTCCTCAAGTTATACCAGACAGAGAGAAAACAGTTCCTAACAGTGTTCATGCAGCTCTTTCTCCTCAAGTTATACCAGACAGAGAGAGAGAAAACAGTCCCTAACAGTGTTCACGCAGCTGTTTCTCCTCAAGTTATACGAGACAGAGAGAAAACAGTTCCTAACAGTGTTCACGCAGCTCTTTCTCCTCAAGTTATACGAGACAGACAGAGAGAAAACAGTTCCTAACAGTGTTCACGCAGCTCTTTCTCCTCAAGTTATACCAGACAGAGAGAAAACAGTTCCTAACAGTGTTCATGCAGCTCTTTCTCCTCAAGTTATACCAGACAGAGAGAAAACAGTTCCTAACAGTGTTCACGCAGCTCTTTCTCCTCAAGTTATACCAGACAGAGAGAAAACAGTTCCTAACAGTGTTCACGCAGCTCTTTCTCCTCAAGTTATACCAGACAGAGAGAGAGAAAACAGTTCCTAACAGTGTTCACGCAGCTCTTTCTCCTCAAGTTATACCAGACAGAGAGAAAACAGTTCCTAACAGTGTTCACGCAGCTCTTTCTCCTCAAGTTATACCAGACAGAGGAGAGAAAACAGTCCCTAACAGTGTTCACGCAGCTCTTTCTCCTCAAGTTATACCAGACAGAGAGAGAGAAAACAGTCCCTAGCAGTGTTCACGCAGCTGTTTCTCCTCAAGTTATACGAGACAGAGAGAAAACAGTTCCTAACAGTGTTCACGCAGCTCTTTCTCCTCAAGTTATACGAGACAGACAGAGAGAAAACAGTTCCTAACAGTGTTCACGCAGCTCTTTCTCCTCAAGTTTTACGAGACAGACAGAGAGAAAACAGTTCCTAACAGTGTTCACGCAGCTCTTTCTCCTCAAGTTATACGAGACAGAGAGAGAGAAAACAGTTCCTAACAGTGTTCACGCAGCTCTTTCTCCTCAAGTTATACCAGACAGAGAGAAAACAGTTCCTAACAGTGTTCACGCAGCTCTTTCTCCTCAAGTTATACCAGACAGAGGAGAGAGAGAAAACAGCGAGTCTTTCAACTATTTTTACTTACTTTATACTCAGACACCTCTGGTGTGTAGTTCTCTGTCAGCTCCAGCAGCTGTGAACACACACGACAGAGTGATAATGAGTTACATGGAGGAGTGTAGCACCTTAGTAACACACAACTCTACAGTCATCTCTCACTGTTCTTCTATTTTAATTAAAGAGGTTTTATTCACATGGAAAACAGAAAGACTCACAGTGGCAAGAAAAATGTATGTGAACCCTTTGGAATTACCCGGACCTCCGCATAAATTACCCAGACCTCCGCATAAATTACCCAGACCTCCGCATAAATTACCCAGACCTCCGCATAAATTACCCAGACCTCCGCATAAATTACCCAGACCTCCGCATAAATTACCCAGACCTCCGCATAAATTACCCAGACTTCCGCATAAATTACCCGGGCTTCTGCATGAATGGGTCATCAAATTTGATCTGATCTTCATCTAAATCACAACAATAGACAAAACAGTGTGCTTAAACTAATAACACACAAATTACTGTATTTTTGTCTATATTGAATACATAATTTAAACATTCACAATGTAGGTTGGAAAAAGTATGTGAACCCCGAGGCTAATGACTAAAAAGATAATTGGAGTCAGGAGTCGGCTAACCTGGAGTCCAAATCAATGAGACGAGATTGGAGATGTTGGTTAGTGTTAGAGGAAATTATAGTTGAAATGATTAATTATGTATACATTATTGATTAGAACCATTTATTCTAATACTATTATGTTATATGAAAAGTATGAGTTTTTGGTTAAGCTGTTACTGAAAATGTAAGCAGAACAAATTAATTGTCTGTGCCTCTTGGGAAGTTTAAGGGGGAGACAAGATAAGAATGTTTGGGTTATGTTCCATTAGGGGAGAAAAAGTGTATCTTTTAGACAGATTGGAATGTCTGTTTTATGAGGGGAGTAGAAGATCTCCAGGCCTGAGTATACTACGCTATTGTAAGGATGGGAGAGAGTGTGAAACTGATGACGTCATTTTATGTTCTCTCTTTAAAATGTAATGTTCTTTGTATTTTGGGTCAGTACTCATCAAGAATAAACACTGTTACCTTTGGCTTTTAAGACTGGTCTCGATCTACTTCATGCATAATTAATGAACTTACAACTCATTAATGAATTAGAAATGAGTGCGAATTTGGTTTTGGCTACAAAACATATAGGAATTTAGAATTCCTCTATCAGTTAGAGCTGCCCAGCCCTTTAAAAAACTCAAAAAATTTGAGTTTGCTATTCACAAGAAGCATTGCCTGATGTGAACCATGCCTCGAACAAAAGAGATATCAGAAGACCTAATTAAGAATGATTGATTTGCATAAAGCTGGAAAGGGTTACAAAAGTATCTCTAAAAGCCTTGATGTCCATCAGTCCACGGTAAGACAAATTGTCTATAAATGGAGAACGTTCAGCACTGTTGCTACTCTCCCTAGGGGTGGCCGTCCTGCAAAGATGACTGCAAGAGGACAGACCAGAATGCTCAATGAGGTTAAGAAGAATCCTAGAGTGTCAGCTTAAGAATTACAGAAATCTCTGGAACAGGCTAACATCTCTGTTAACTAGTTTTCGATACGTAAAACACAAAAACAAGAATGGTGTTCATGGGAGGACACCACGGAAGATGCCATTGTTGCACGTCTGAGGTTCGCAAAAGTGCACCTGGATGTTCCACAGCGCTACTGGCAAAATATTCTGTGGACAGATGAAACTACAGTTGAGTTGTTTGGAAGAAACAGACATCACTATGTGTGGAGAAAAAAAGCCCAGCACTCCAACATCAAAACCTCATCCCAACTGTAAAGTATAGTGGAGGGAGCATCATGGTTTGATGCTGCGTTGCTGCCTCAGGGCCTGGACAGTTTGCTATCGTCGGCAGAAGAATGAATTCCCAAGTTTATCAAGACATTTTGCAGAAGAATGTTAGGCTTTCTGTCTGTTCAACAGAAGTTGGGTGATGCAACAGGACAACGACCCAAAACACAGAAGTAAAATCAACAACAGAATGGCTTCAACTGAAGAAAATACGCCTTCTGGAGTGTCCCAGTCAGAGTCCTGACTCAACCCGATTTGAGATGCTGTGGCATGACCTCAAGAGAGCAGTTCAGACCAGACATCCCTTGAATATTGCTGAACTGAAGCGGTTTTGTAAAGAGGAATGGTCCAAAATTCCTCCTGACCGTTGTACAGGTCTGACCAACAACTACAGGAAACATTTAGTTGAGGTTATTGCTGCGAAAGGAGGGTCAACCAGTTATTAAATCCAAGGCTTCACATACTTTACAACCCTGTACTGCGCCTGTCTACAACCCTCTACTGCGCATGTCTACAACCCTCTACTGCGCCTGTCTACAACCCTCTACTGGGCCTGTCTACAACCCTCTACTGGGCCTGTCTACAACCCTCTACTGGGCCTGTCTACAACCCTCTACTGGGCCTGTCTACAACCCTCTACTGGGCCTGTTTACAACCCTGTACTGTGCCTGTCTTCAACCCTCTACTGTGCCTGTCTACAACCCTCTACTGGGCCTGTCTACAACCCTCTACTGGGCCTGTCTACAACCCTCTACTGGGCCTGTCTACAACCCTCTACTGGGCCTGTCTACAACCCTCTACTGGGCCTGTCTACAACCCTCTACTGGGCCTGTCTACAACCCTCTACTGGGCCTGTCTACAACCCTCTACTGGGCCTGTCTACAACCCTCTACTGGGCCTGTCTACAACCCTCTACTGGGCCTGTCTACAACCCTCTACTGCGCATGTCTACAACCCTCTACTGCGCCTGTCTACAACCCTCTACTGCGCCTGTCTACAACCCTCTACTGCGCCTGTCTACAACCCTCTACTGGGCCTGTCTACAACCCTCTACTGCGCCTGTCTACAACCCTCTACTGCGCATGTCTACAACCCTCTACTGCGCATGTCTACAACCCTCTACTGCGCCTGTCTACAACCCTCTACTGCGCATGTCTACAACCCTCTACTGCGCATGTTTACAACCCTCTACTGCGCATGTCTACAACCCTCTACTGCGCATGTTTACAACCCTCTACTGTGCATGTTTACAACCCTCTACTGCGCATGTTTACAACCCTCTACCGCGCATGTTTACAACCCTCTACTGTGCATGTTTACAACCCTCTACTGTGCATGTTTACAACCCTCTACTGTGCATGTTTACAACCCTCTACTGTGCCTGTTTACAACCCTGTACTGTGCATGTTTACACGGGGGGGGGTTCAAGAAAGACTTGAAAACCTATAGTTGTTTGTTATTAGTTTTAAGCAGACGGTCTATTGCTGTGACTTAGGTGAAGATCAGATCAAATGATGAATGAATGCAGAAATCCAGGTCATTCCAAAGGCTTCACATACTTTCTGTTGCCATTGTACATCAGCAGCATCTTTAACCCTTTCCCTCCTCGTCCACGGAGAGCCGACTGAATTAGGACAGCTAGGAGTTTCCTGGTCACATGACCTGAGCAGGAAGAAGGCTCCAGTGTCTGAATGGAGTGACGCTATACACTAACGATGGTCTTCCTTCAACCAGTACACTGAGGCCCTTCCATTTGAACCACTGGGAAACAGTGGCCCGTGTTACTGAGTGGACCACCCTGGCTAAATAAAGACATGACCTGAGTGAAGGCAAAACGCATTGCTTCCATTTGAACCACTGGGAAACAGTGGTCCGTGTTACTGAGTGGACCACCCTGGCTAAATAAAGACACATGACCTGAGTGAAGGCAAAACGCATTGCTTCCATTTGAACCACTGGCCCGTGTTACTGAGTGGACCACCCTGGCTAAATAAAGACACATGACCTGAGTGAAGGCAAAACGCATTGCTTCCATTTGAACCACTGGGAAACAGTGGCCCGTGTTACTGAGTGGACCACCCTGGCTAAATAAAGACACATGACCTGAGTGAAGGCAAAACGCATTGCTTCCATTTGAACCACTGGGAAACAGTGGCCCGTGTTACTGAGTGGACCACCCTGGCTAAATAAAGACATGACCTGAGTGAAGGCAAAACGCATTGCTTCCATTTGAACCACTGGGAAACAGTGGTCCGTGTTACTGAGTGGACCACCCTGGCTAAATAAAGACACATGACCTGAGTGAAGGCAAAACGCATTGCTTCCATTTGAACCACTGGCCCGTGTTACTGAGTGGACCACCCTGGCTAAATAAAGACACATGACCTGAGTGAAGGCAAAACGCATTGCTTCCATTTGAACCACTGGGAAACAGTGGCCCGTGTTACTGAGTGGACCACCCTGGCTAAATAAAGACACATGACCTGAGTGAAGGCAAAACGCATTGCTTCCATTTGAACCACTGGGAAACAGTGGCCCGTGTTACTGAGTGGACCACCCTGGCTAAATAAAGACATGACCTGAGTGAAGGCAAAACGCATTGCTTCCATTTGAACCACTGGGAAACAGTGGTCCGTGTTACTGAGTGGACCACCCTGGCTAAATAAAGACACATGACCTGAGTGAAGGCAAAACGCATTGCTTCCATTTGAACCACTGGCCCGTGTTACTGAGTGGACCACCCTGGCTAAATAAAGACATGACCTGAGTGAAGGCAAAACGCATTGCTTCCATTTGAACCCAGTGTATCAGACTGAGCTGTGTGGTGAGTACGGAACTGCCAGCAGGTCTATAAGTGGTGGGTTACCTCGACGGTCGGTCTACAAGCGGTGGGTTACCTCGACGGTCGGTCTATAAGCGGTGGGTTACCTCGACGGTCTATAAGAGGTGGGTTACCTCGACGGTCGGTCTACAAGCGGTGGGTTACCTCGACGGTCGGTCTATAAGCGGTGGGTTACCTCGACGGTCTATAAGCGGTGGGTTACTTCGACGGTCTATAAGCGGTGGGTTACCTTGACGGTCTATAAGAGGTGGGTTACCTTGACGGTCTATAAGAGGTGGGTTACCTCGACGGTCGGTCTACAAGCGGTGGGTTACCTCGACGGTCGGTCTATAAGCGGTGGGTTACCTCGACGGTCTATAAGCGGTGGGTTACTTCGACGGTCTATAAGCGGTGGGTTACCTTGACGGTCTATAAGCGGTGGGTTACCTTGACGGTCTATAAGAGGTGGGTTACCTCGGCGGTCTATAAGCGGTGGGTTACCTCGACGGTCTATAAGCGGTGGGTTACCTCGACGGTCTATAAGAGGTGGGTTACCTCGACGGTCTATAAGAGGTGGGTTACCTCGACGGTCGGTCTATAAGCGGTGGGTTACCTCGACGGTCTATAAGCGGAGGGTTACCTCGACGGTCTATAAGCGGAGGGTTACCTCGACGGTCTATAAGCGGTGGGTTACCTCGACGGTCTATAAGCGGAGGGTTACCTCGACGGTCTATAAGCGGAGGGTTACCTCGACGGTCTATAAGCGGAGGGTTACCTCGACGGTCTATAAGAGGTGGGTTACCTCGACGGTCGGTCTATAAGCGGTGGGTTACCTCGACGGTCGGTCTATAAGCGGTGGGTTACCTCGGTCTATAAGCGGTGGGTTACCTCGACGGCCTATAAGAGGTGGGTTACCTCGACGGCCTATAAGAGGTGGGTTACCTCGACGGTCTATAAGAGGTGGGTTACCTCGACGGTCTATAAGAGGTGGGTTACCTCGACGGTCTATAAGTGGTGGGTTACCTCGACGGTCTATAAGCGGAGGGTTACCTCGTCGGTCTATAAGAGGTGGGTTACCTCGACGGTCTATAAGCGGAGGGTTACCTCGACGGTCGGTCTATAAGTGGTGGGTTACCTCGACGGTCTATAAGAGGTGGGTTACCTCGACGGTCGGTCTATAAGCGGTGGGTTACCTCGACGGTCGGTCTATAAGCGGTGGGTTACCTCGGTCTATAAGCGGTGGGTTACCTCGACGGCCTATAAGAGGTGGGTTACCTCGACGGCCTATAAGAGGTGGGTTACCTCGACGGTCTATAAGAGGTGGGTTACCTCGACGGTCTATAAGTGGTGGGTTACCTCGACGGTCGGTCTATAAGCGGTGGGTTACCTCGGTCTATAAGCGGTGGGTTACCTCGACGGTCGGTCTATAAACGGTGGGTTACCTCGACGGTCGGTCTATAAGTGGTGGGTTACCTCGAAGGTCTATAAGTAGTGGGTTACCTTGAAGGCGATCTTCTGTCCGTCCTGAGGGGGAGCAGCTAGGAGGGGCATCTCACTGTAGTCCCTCTTGGGGACACTCTCTGATGGGTTCTACAAGACACACACCTATAAATGTCATACCTCCCACATCTTCGTTGCAGCAGCAACAGAAGTAGGTTACAGAATGCCACAGGGTTGGTGTCGAGTCCATTTCAATTCAGGAGGTAAACTGAAATGCCAATTCCAGTTCTGTGCTTTTCAATGAGAATTTAAAAAAATTAAATCTAAATGGCTTGAATTGACCAACAATGGAATACTGTGCAGCAGTCAGTTGACTTACCTGGAACACCACAGAGCTGTTAATCAGGGAGTCCTTCTGGTACGATGGCGGCTGAGGAGTCTGCTGTCGCTGTCCACCTTCATAGTTGAAATAAAACCCTGCATTATCTCCTCCCCCTGCCCCGCTATCTTCCCCTCTCCCTCCTCTACCCCCACGAGAACCCCTATCCCACTCCCCACCTCTACCCCCACCACGAGGACCCCTGTCCCACTCCCCTCTAACACCCCTACCTCCACCACCCCAACTCTGGACTCCATCCCCTCTACCCCTAACCCCTCTACCCCCACCTCTCTCCACACCCCTAGGGCTTCCCCTGCCTCTCCAGGTGGGTTGTGCTGCCATAGCAGGGACTATCCCCATCCCCGGTTGTTTGATAACCAGCTGGATCTCCTCCTCACTACTACTACTACTAGAGCCTGGGCTCTCAGGCCTCCTGTGGGCCTTCTGCACTGCTGGGGTAGAGCCTGGTCCTGGAGCATTAGCTCTCTGGCCAGGGGATACAGAGGTCCTGGGACCTGAGGAATGGAGGCTGGGCCTGGAGGGGGTGGTTTTGTCTCTAGGACCAGCTCCGGAGCCAGTGGGTATGGTGGCAGGAGGAGTGGCAGCAGGTTTGGATAAAGGAGTTTGGTTTTTAACGGGAGGTTTGCCTGTGGTGGCTTTGCTACAGGCATCGTCACCCGATGAGTCTGAATCAGATGATGAGGGAGGTGGGCGTGGTTTCTTAATGGGGACTCTGGGTTTAACTACAGGGGTGGCTTTAGATGTGACAGGGGGTGTAGCGCTAGCAGAGTGTGATTTGGAGGGTAGTTTCTGCATGGGTTTTTGACTGGGGGCCTCCTCCTCCTCACTACTTTCACTGGAATCAGAAGAGTCATCCGTTTCCCCATTCGGGGTCTTTGCTGTGGCTTTACCGTTAACAGATACGGCTGTGGCCGCTGGGGCCTTCTTGGGGTTTTTGTCCGCTTTGACTACGGTGGGAGAGGGTCCTGTGGACGAGGTGGGAGAGGGTCCTGTGGACGAGGTGGGAGGGGGTCCTGTGGACGAGGCAGTGGTTTTGGTCACCACCTTCTTATCTTTCTTTTTCTTCTTCTGTTTCTGCTGGTCTTCTTTCCTCCTCTCTTCAACTGCAGCCTGGTTGGAATCGGCCTCCTGACTCTCCTTTCTCTTCTTCTTTTTCTTCCACTCTTCACTCACTCGGTTCTGTGTGGGCTCCTCCTCGGCATCTCTCCTCCTCTTCTTGGACTTCACAACAGATGTGTTCGACTGACTTCCATTCGAAAGGGTTAGGGTGTCCACCTTCACTCTGTCAATCAACACAACACGGAGGGTTGGAAAGGTAGATATTCTCAATGTACTAGGGGTGGTGTGTGATTGGCCTAGGCTAAGACCAGGCTTGCAGTGCAACCCGTCTATTGTTTTGTTGCAAGCCGGTGTAGCTACCTAGCTCGGCTGCATAACCAACCCAAATAAATAGAATGAACCAACCACGTGGGTTAGATCACAGACGGAAATCCTAATGAAAGTTACAGCGCCATTAGCTCTTGTCAAAAGCACTTAGCGCAGGTCTAGAGCTAAGCGTGGATCAGACTGGATAAAAACATGTCTGGCTAGCCGGGGTGTGTGTGTGTGACGCACCTGATAGTGTCGTTATCTCGGACTACGTAGATGCTCTCTGTGTGCGGCAGGTAGCACTCTTCGATGAACAGACTCAAAATGCTCCTGCGACTGAAGTCAAACTTTTCCCTGATCACGCTGGCTATATCTGCTACCACGCGGCATTTGTTCAGATCCACGAGGACCCAGCACATGCGACAGTCGGATACCGAGGGCGGCGGGTAATCAAAATACAATCGCACCCGTATCACATTGGTATTGGAGGCTGCCATTGTTGCTGTGTGGAAGGAAATCTATCTCACACGCCGTTCAGAAAACTAGTTGCCTGTCTTTTGAAGAGTTGACTCGTTCAGTTACTGCCACCTGTTGGTACGGAAGGGAATTAGCCAGCTAAATATTTCATTAAACTCTCCCTCATACCGGAAGCACTAGCCGGTTCCCACTCGATAACACAGCCACAGGGTCAATTATACTCTAAAATCTTTGGCAGGGGTAGTTGAAAACATTAAAAAAACATAAGTCCGGTAAAGAGGCAGTCTTTTTCAAAACGTAAAACCCTTAACAAAAGATCAATACATGTTTTATTAACAAATAGCCTAACAATTGATTAGCAGAACCTAGTAGTAGGCAACAGTAGGAACCATTTTGGTCAAAAACAAAACCTTCTCATGAAGGACATATCTACATACATTTAAAACGTCACACAGAGCTGGTGAGGTAGTGCATGTCAGTGTTGTGTGTAAGTTGACTATAGAATGTGAGACTAATGCTTCGTATAAAAACATAATCAGATGTAATGACAGGCAGCCGATGATAAACATATCGCTTGAAAAACTCAGTAACTCCTCCAACACCTGATTTTATCCCTTCACGTTTTTCCACATTGATGAACCATCTCCATTCAACTCCAAAATTATATTAAACTTTCCTACACTCTCTTCAGCGGACAGACACCACAAAGAAACCTGTAAATTGTAGTGAAGATACATGTTTCACGAGCTGTGGTCCTTCCACAATTGTGCAACGCCATGCTTGTTGTTGTGATGACAGCAGTTTTTTGGCGCTTTCAAGACAACTGGGAACCCAACACACACACACACACACACACACACAACTAATGTCAGTGATCTTCAGGGGCCTGTTGCACAAAACTAGGATAAGGGATTAAGCCAGGATATCTTGGTGATCCTGGCTCAATTGATCCGTAATCCGGTTGCACTAAAGATGGATAGGGGGCAGGAGGATATGTTATGGTATAAATTACCATGGAGATTTATTCTGTGGAGCTAGCCTGCTCCAGACCAGGCTAAATTCCAGGATCTATTTAATCTCATCCCTAATGTCAGTCAGCAGTCACCACAAATGGAAACCAATAGTTATTTCACTGCTCACTATACATTGTTATCACATATAACTAGACCCACTGTTATTATTTAAACGTTTGTGATCATTAATTTCAATGATTTTGGATAAAAAATTATTTTTAGATGATGTTGCTATCATTAGATAATTTACAGTTTCCCATAGACTATAAGGCTATATATAAAATGATCGAATATTAGGGCCACAGAGGGGAAAAAAAACACAAGTCATAATATTGTAACCAGTTGTTTTAAAGGAGGACAGTTGTTAAAATGACAGATGTGGGGCATTTCGTGAAATTGTACTTCAGTATGGTTTCATAAACAAAGACATGCTGATGTGCCAGAATATTAAGTATCACATTGTCATAAGTATCAAAACTGTAAAAACAATATGTAGCTTTTCTGCAGAAAGAACCAGCCTCATAAATGTATGACTTTATCCTTTTTCTTCAGTGTGGCCCTAGTACTCTGTCATATAAACAAATACACATTCCATATGAATATAAAAACACAATGTGTAACATTATGTTCCTTTATTGAATAAGGACAAAACAAAGCAGGTAAACCATCAGCTCCTTTCGAAACTGAAGTCACAGTGACTCTACAAGATGGAAAGCACAGAATCCAAGCATATTATACAAAATGATACATACACATTCAAAGGTCTGTATATAACACACCCTGCATGTCTGCACACTAAAATAAATGCAGGACAAATCCATACACATCAACTGAACAGACAAATGAATGGATGCAGTAGCCTCCCTGCAGCCTTGTATTACACACAGTATACCGCACAAACATCATAAGAGGCCAAATTCGTCAAAAAACGAACCCAAAAAACCCAAATTCCTCTGCCACCGCAGGACATATTTAACCAAAATTGAAAGCACACATACTAACTAAAATAATTCAACACATATTGGTCCCTCAGCAGCCGACCACTGTCGTCATCAGGGAAGATTGCCGGATTGTCCCAGTCCATGGCTGGTGGCACTCTGGGGGCCCTCTCCTTCCTCGGGCAGGCCACATTGTGGAGGACAGCACAAGCCACAGTAATATCACATGCCCTAACAGGGCTGACCCTTAATTTGTGAAGGCAGTGAAAGCGTGCCTTCAGGAGGCCAAAGGTCATTTCAACTCTGGCCCTGGTATGGGCATGGTTGTAGGCCTGCTGTGCTTCCTGGGGGTCTGTGAAAGGTGTCAGGAGAAAAGGCTGGCAGCCATACCCCCTGTCTCCCAGCAACACACCAGAGAATTCACCTGTCAACACAAAATCTCATCATTACTACCTCATAAACACAGTGATATTCTTGACACAGCCATGATGGTTATAAATAGGGGTTGTGTGGCTTACCTTGTGATAGATTTCAGAGGCCCGAAAGATTCTGGAGTCATGGACTGAGCCAGGCCATTTTGCCACAACATTGCTGATCACACAGTCAGCATTGCAGACCATCTGAAATCATAAGATGAGGAATATTACACCAATCAATGCACATCACTGGCAATGCAGAGTGTTCGTCAATGGACAATATCAAAAAGTTATGTTCACCTGAACATTAATGCTGTGAAAGGATTTCCTATTCACAAAATCGGCCTCATGGGCACCTGAGGGGGCTTTTATCCTTATGTGTGTGCAGTCCACTGCACCAGTGACATTGGGGAAACCTGTCACACAAAGTAATGAGTATCCTACTATGTGTTAACAGTTGTCCTGTAATTTGTAGATCCTCTTACCTGCAATCCTATAGAACTCCTCTTTGATGTCACAGAGTCTTCTGTGGCCAGGGAAGGAGATGAAGACATCTGCTAATGCTTTGATAGCCAGACACACACTCCTTATTGTGCGGCAAATTGTGGCCTTGTTCAGCTGTTCTGCATCCCCCACTGAGTACAGGAAGGCTCCACTAGCAAAAAAGCGCAGGGCCACACAAACCATTTGCTCCACACTCAGTGCATGGCTCTGTGCAGTGCGGTGCTTAATCCTGGGACCCAGTAGTCTGCATAGATACCTGATGCCATCTGCAGAACACCTGTATCTTTCATATAGATGGTCATCAGGGAAGGCCAGTGGGTCCAACCGGTCCCTGAAGACCCTTTCTCGCCTGAAGGCTCTCCTCAGCACAAGTGCTTCTTCATCCACCACATCTCGCACGAATGGGCATGCCATTGTCAGAGCAGAAAGGAACACACAATTTTGGGCCTTCATATAGGCTAGTGGCCACACCTGGTGCTGGGGGGTGGGCAAAAGAGGGCGATGCCTTATAACGATGACTTGGTTGTACTGATTGCTGGGAAAATAAAAAAAACCTTAGAAAGATGCCACCGTCCTGTGTGCTCACAATAAGAGCTCATATGTCATGGCTCACTTGACTTTACGAGAATATACCTAATTTTTATTTTGAGCTGTGTCATCTTCTTGGAGCTGGGGGAGGAAAGAAAAATAATGATTAATACATTTGTGTTACAGTTAGCATACAGTGTACATTGAAGGCATATCTCACCTCCCTCTCAAGTTTTTTTATTTCAAGGTCCAGTTTCCTAATTGTCCTCTTTTTTATTTCGGACTCCAGTGCAAGATTTTCCATCTTTTTCTTCTTGTACTGAATGTCTATGTCTGCCAGTTCTATTTGGCGCCGGAGGTGGTTACCATACAACTTTCTGATAGCTTGTGAGCTCTGTGAACACAATACAATTAGCGCAGCTGGAATTTGGCAGGATGTGGTGTCCTTTTATTAATACGCACTATGTTGCCAGGCTGGTTTTCCCACTGTATAGCATCTGGGTCCTGTAAAATAAATTAGATTTTTTGATTTTGATGAGGACTCCTCACTATTGTAGAGTAAATAGTACTTTCACAGTCTTAACATGATACCTCATGCCTTCTGGAATCCAGAGAGATGGTCTCCTCCTCATCATCGTCTCCATCATGTGCTGTTGCTGCTGCACTGGGGCCTTCACCCTATCACATTTAATCGGATTCATATTGAAGCTAGTAGACAAGACATGCCAGGCCTACAGTATGCCTTTGATGGAGTACTCACTGGATCAGCATCGTCTGGTGCTTGTGCTGGTGGCTCTAACAGGAACACAGTGCTGCCAGACACTGCAAGGCAATAGGTAAACCAAAGTCAGACAGTCCAAATTGATTCAATATGAATGTGGTTGTATCCCATGTAGAGATGGAAGGACATACCTTGAATGAAGCGGGTGGCATCTTGGGAGGAACCTATGCTCGTCTCTTTCCCCCAGGGATCCCCTCTAAGACGGGCCTGCCTTTATTTAGCTCCAAGGCCATGTCCTCTGCTGGGGTAAGGTCAGCCTTTGGTGACCCACCACCCGTGCCTTGTCTGTGGGTATTCTTTTTCACTGCTAAAACAGTACAGACAATGTGTGAGCAGGCACCTTCTGGGTACAATATATGCTTGTGCTTTGTTAAATATTAGTCAGGGACCATACCATTCTGCAGAATGTTCTTGTATTTGATTTTGACCTGCTGCCATGTCCGTTTTGGCCCGTTCATGTTTAATCTACACACACACACACTCACACACACACACACACACACACAATGGAGTCACACTGCAAAAAATTACTTGGTATTTTTGTCTTGTTTTCAGTAAAAATATCAAAAAATTTATCATAGCTTTATACAGTGTGATGGAGTTACTTTAAACAATTTCACTCATATCTGCAGTGCATTTCAATTAAAAATTTAACCGTTTCATAAATTACAGTACAACTGCATTTTTGGAGATGTGAATTAAATATTTGAATTGTAATTGTGATGTTTCAGCGGAGCGGTGAGTGTGTAATTGTGCACTACTTACGCATTCAGGCGGTCTGCAATACTTTGCCACGCGTTTTCTCTTTGCTTTATCACTGTGGCGGTGTTGCCTTTCTTCTTAATTATATCTTTTACCTCCTCGTATGCCTCCATGAGGATTTGTGCTTCCGACGGGGAAAAGTACGCGGCTCTAGTTGCCATGGTAAATCAGTTAATCTGTGATCTGTGGCGGGGTCTATTTGAGTGAGCCGTGAGCGCGCACCTATCCAGGATTGGTTTCACCTGGTTTAATGAATCCGTGTCTGCTCATCCTGGCTTGGTCTTTGTGCAACCAATTAAGCCTGGACGCACATGTTTTGGCTTCATTGAGCTCAGCTGAGTCATTTATCCCGGATGTCTTAATTCTACTTTTGTGCAACAGGCCCCAGGTCGTAAAGTCAGATCTCCAGCAAGATGCCCGAGTTTCCGACTTTGAATTCGGAGTTGGATGACCTTTCAAAACTATTTTCCCCAGTCGGAGCTCGTTCTCCCCTCCCTTTCCCCGAGTTGTCTTGAACGCACTGAAGTGTGAGATTTCTGAGTTCCCAGTTGTTTTGAATGCAGCATTTCTACCATCGTTCTTATTGTGCGCTAGCTCCCTACGTCATCACTACAAGCACCATTTGATTCACCAGATACTCTACATGCCCACGTTCTGATACACCAAGCACAGAGAGGGTCTGATCGAAAAGCCAATGGAAAGCTAAGTGCCCACCCAGCCGAGCTCAGCGAGGAGAACGAGAGAGAGCAGGGTTGTACACCAAAGTTACATACCCGAATTCAACACGTACATTCCAAAATGCTGACAAATATTGACATATAAATCGATTACAAATTACATGACCCTCCCCTGGACTAAATACAAGAAAATGCTAAACCCTCCCCCATTTTCCTCCAGGTAACAATTGATTAAATTTCGACCGCTACCTAACTAACTAGTTGCTTAGCTGGCTAGTTGCATTCTTATATATTTGTAAAAAAATCTGGTTATTCGACCAACTGTAATGTGAAGCTGCTGTTTTCCTTCCTCCTATTGGATTGTTACAAAACTTAACTTCCCCATTTCAAAACAAACGCTCTGACTGGAAGCACTGAGTAGCCGAATGTTTCACACGGCTTCAATATGCGATTCCCTTTCTTGCCACTAGGCGACAGCAGAGTACACTCAATCTTTGGTGGTAGTAGTTGTCAACATCAAGAGAGGGTAAAGTGGCAGTATTTTCAACCAGGCATTTTCATGATGTACGTACATCAGTGGTTCCCAACCTTCTGGTTACTGTACCACCAAGTCCATTTTACTCTGCCCAGAGTACCCCCTCATGCCCATTACTGGTAAGCCTATGGCCTCAGTCTTCTCAGGTACCCCCTGTGGATAGGCCCATTACCCCCCGGGGGTTCTGGTACCGCTGGTTAGGATACACGGATATACATAAGACATGGAAACCTTCACAGTAGATGTATCAAGACATGTAAACCTTCACAGAAGATGTATCAAACCATGTTTTTTTTTACAAACAGCTTTTACAACTGATTTAAACAGAGTAGACAACAAAGTAGAAGCAATTTTGGTCAATAAGCTTGCTCCTACCTATCTCTCTGATTTGGTCCTGCCGTACATACCTACACGTACGCTATGGTCACAAGACGCAGGCCTCCTAATTGTCCCTAGAATTTCTAAGCAAACAGCTGGAGGCAGGGCTTTCTCCTATAGAGCTCCATTTTTATGGAACGGTCTGCCTACCCATGTCAGAGATGCAAACTCGGTCTCAACCTTTAAGTCTTTACTGAAGACTCATCTCTTCAGTGGGTCATATGATTGAGTGTAGTCTGGCCCAGGAGTGGGAAGGTGAACGGAAAGGCCCTGGAGCATCGAACCGCCCTTGCTGTCTCTGCCTGGCCGGTTCCCCTCTTTCCTCTGGGATCCTCTGCCTCTAACCCTATTACAGGGGCTGAGTCACTGGCTTACTGGGGCTCTCTCATGCCGTCCCTGGAAGGGGTGTGTCACCTGAGTGGGTTGATTCACTGATGTGGTCATCCTGTCTGGGTTGGCGTCCCCCCTTGGGTTGTGCCGTGGGTTGTGCCGTGGGTTGTGCCGTGGCGGAGATCTTTGTGGGCTATACTCAGCCTTGTCTCAGGATGGTAAGTTGGTGGTTGAAGATATCCCTCTAGTGGTGTGGGGGCTGTGCTTTGGCAAAGTGGGTGGGGTTATATCCTTCCTGTTTGACCCTGTCCGGGGGTGTCCTCGGATGGGGCCACAGTGTCTCCTGACCCCTCCTGTCTCAGCCTCCAGTATTTATGCTGCAGTAGTTTATGGTGTCGGGGGGCTAGGGTCAGTTTGTTATATCTGGAGTACTTCTCCTGTCCTATTCGGTGTCCTGTGTGAATTTAAGTGTGCTCTCTCTAATTCTCTCTTTCTCTCTTTCTTTTTCTCTCTCTCTCGGAGGACCTGAGCCCTAGGACCATGCCCCAGGATTACCTGACATGATGACTCCTTGCTGTCCCCAGTCCACCTGGCCGTGTTGCTGCTCCAGTTTCAACTGTTCTGCCTTATTATTCGACCATGCTGGTCATTTATGAACATTTGAACATCTTGGCCATGTTCTGTTATAATCTCCACCCGTCACAGCCAGAAGAGGACTGGCCACCCCACATAGCCTGGTTCCTCTCTAGGTTTCTTCCTAGGTTTTGGCCTTTCTAGGGAGTTTTTCCTAGCCACCGTGCTTCTGCACCTGCATTGCTTGCTGTTTGGGGTTTTAGGCTGGGTTTCTGTACAGCACTTTGAGATATCAGCTGATGTACGAAGGGCTATATAAATACATTTGATTTGATTTTGAACTAAAAATTCCTCCTTAAAATATACCAACAATTATAAACTGGGTGGTTCCAGCCCTGAATGCTGATTGGCTGACATCCGTGGTACATGAGACCGTATACCATAGGTATGACAAAACATGTGTTATTACTGCTCTAATTACTTTAGTAACCAGTTTATAATAGCAATAAGGCCCGAGGGGCTGTGGTATATGATCAATATACCACGGCTAAGGTCTGTGTCCAGGCACTCCGCGCTGCATCTCGTGAAAGAACAGCCCTTAGCCGTGGTATATTAGCTATATACCACATCCCCTCGGGTCTTATTGCTTCAACGTAGTATTGTGTATATATGTATCAGAGCTACATAAAGAAACTAGCTAGTATGTAAAGATGTAGAATTGCTTCAAGTTATATTTGGTTGATTGCTAACATGAACTGAGCATCAACAACATTCCAAGGTAATCTAATAAGTTTGTGGATAACCCTTGCGCCACACTCCTGTTGTTCAGACAGGAGTGTATTGATTATTGTACACTGAGCAAAACATTTTGCAATGAAAACAAGAGTTTCTATTGGACAAATTCAGGTAAGTCCCACACGTTTCGTATTCTTCTGTTTGGGTTCTGTTGGGTTTCTAGTGAATAAACCCCACGGCAGCTACATGTGAACCCTCTGACGGTGACATACTGTTAGCCACAGCAATCAGTAGTTTACTGGTGGTACTGAGACAGTGGGTTTGACTGGTATGATACTCAAAGGAGACTGTCCATGGACAACAAATGGAAAAACTCTTGTTAACAAAGTTGTAACTAAGTCAGTATACTGATATTTTGTTGATGGGGGTTCATAGAATTCCCCACATCCTCTGTCCATGTCCACAAACACCCTGATCCTCCGAGGTCTGTCTCTTACTTGCACTTTAGTGAGCCATATTTTTGACCAGTACCCTGTACAACAGAGGAGATGAGTCAGTAGATCCCATCCTTGTACAACAGACTGCAGTATGACCAGTACCCTGTACTACAGAGGAGATGAGTCAGTAGATCCCATCCTTGTATAACAGACTGCAGTATGACCAGTACCCTGTACTACAGAGGAGATGAGTCAGTAGATCCCATCCTTGTGCAACAGACTGCAGTATGACCAGTACCCTGTACTACAGAGGAGATGAGTCAGTAGATCCCATCTTTGTACAACAGACTGCAGTATGACCAGTACCCTGTACTACAGAGGAGATGAGTCAGTAGATCCCATCCTTGTACAACAGACTGCAGTATGACCAGTACCCTGTACTACAGAGGAGATGAGTCAGTAGATCCCATCCTTGTGCAACAGACTGCAGTATGACCAGTACCCTGTACTACAGAGGAGATGAGTGAGTAGATCCCATCCTTGTACAACAGACTGCAGTATGACCAGTACCCTGTACTACAGAGGAGATGAGTCAGTAGATCCCATCCTTGTACAACAGACTGCAGTATGACCAGTACCCTGTACTACAGAGGAGATGAGTCAGTAGATCCCATCCTTGTGCAACAGACTGCAGTATGACCAGTACCCTGTACTACAGAGGAGATGAGTGAGTAGATACCATCCTTGTACAACAGACTGCAGTATGACCAGTACCCTGTACTACAGAGGAGATGAGTCAGTAGATCCCATCCTTGTACAACAGACTGCAGTATGACCAGTACCCTGTACTACAGAGGAGATGAGTCAGTAGATCCCATCCTTGTACAACAGACTGCAGTATGACCAGTACCCTGTACTACAGAGGAGATGAGTCAGTAGATCCCATCCTTGTACAACAGACTGCAGTATGACCAGTACCCTGTACTACAGAGGAGATGAGTCAGTAGATCCCATCCTTGTACAACAGACTGCAGTATGACCAGTACCCTGTACTACAGAGGAGATGAGTCAGTAGATCCCATCCTTGTACAACAGACTGCAGTATGACCAGTACCCTGTACTACAGAGGAGATGAGTCAGTAGATCCCATCCTTGTACAACAGACTGCAGTTTGACCAGTACCCTGTACTACAGAGGAGATGAGTCAGTAGATCCCATCCTTGTACAACACAGTTTGACCAGTACCCTGTACTACAGAGGAGATGAGTCAGTAGATCCCATCCTTGTGCAACAGACTGCAGTATGACCAGTACCCTGTACTACAGAGGAGATGAGTCAGTAGATCCCATCCTTGTACAACAGACTGCAGTATGACCAGTACCCTGTACTACAGAGGAGATGAGTCAGTAGATCCCATCCTTGTACAACAGACTGCAGTATGACCAGTACCCTGTACTACAGAGGAGATGAGTCAGTAGATCCCATCCTTGTACAACAGACTGCAGTATGACCAGTACCCTGTACTACAGAGGAGATGAGTCAGTAGATACCATCCTTGTACAACAGACTGCAGTATGACCAGTACCCTGTACTACAGAGGAGATGAGTCAGTAGATCCCATCCTTGTACAACAGACTGCAGTATGACCAGTACCCTGTACTACAGAGGAGATGAGTCAGTAGATCCCATCCTTGTACAACAGACTGTAGTATGACCAGTACCCTGTACTACAGAGGAGATGAGTCAGTAGATCCCATCCTTGTACAACAGACTGCAGTATGACCAGTACCCTGTACAACAGAGGAGATGAGTCAGTAGATCCCATCCTTGTACAACAGACTGCAGTATGACCAGTACCCTGTACTACAGAGGAGATGAGTCAGTAGATCCCATCCTTGTACAACAGACTGCAGTATGACCAGTACCCTGTACTACAGAGGAGATGAGTCAGTAGATCCCATCCTTGTACAACAGACTGCAGTATGACCAGTACCCTGTACTACAGAGGAGATGAGTCAGTAGATCCCATCCTTGTACAACAGACTGCAGTATGACCAGTACCCTGTACTACAGAGGAGATGAGTCAGTAGATCCCATCCTTGTACAACAGACTGCAGTATGACCAGTACCCTGTACTACAGAGGAGATGAGTCAGTAGATCCCATCCTTGTACAACAGACTGCAGTATGACCAGTACCCTGTACTACAGAGGAGATGAGTCAGTAGATCCCATCCTTGTGCAACAGACTGCAGTATGACCAGTACCCTGTACTACAGAGGAGATGAGTCAGTAGATACCATCCTTGTACAACAGACTGCAGTATGACCAGTACCCTGTACTACAGAGGAGATGAGTCAGTAGATCCCATCCTTGTACAACAGACTGCAGTATGACCAGTACCCTGTACTACAGAGGAGATGAGTCAGTAGATCCCATCCTTGTACAACAGACTGCAGTATGACCAGTACCCTGTACTACAGAGGAGATGAGTCAGTAGATCCCATCCTTGTACAACAGACTGCAGTATGACCAGTACCCTGTACTACAGAGGAGATGAGTCAGTAGATACCATCCTTGTACAACAGACTGCAGTATGACCAGTACCCTGTACTACAGAGGAGATGAGTCAGTAGATCCCATCCTTGTGCAACAGACTGCAGTATGACCAGTACCCTGTACTACAGAGGAGATGAGTCAGTAGATACCATCCTTGTGCAACAGACTGCAGTATGACCAGTACCCTGTACTACAGAGGAGATGAGTCAGTAGACACCATCCTTGTGCAACAGACTGCAGTTTGACCAGGTGAAGTTTGGCCCACACCCCACACCTCGGCTCCTTCAGCCCACACCCAGCCTCCAGTGTCCGTTGTCCCCAACGTCCACGTCCCAACAGTGTTCCACTGAGTGATATGCCTCTGAGTCCAGGACGCAGCCGATGGGAAGAAACCTATTTCTGTTGTCAGGACTCTGAGGTGCCACAATGTTTTCAGGAACTTTCCACACTTGTCAAGTCATCTGAGTGGGCAGTGTTGAGGTCCAAAACCACAGGAGCGGAGGAGAAATAAAATACATTCTGAAGTAGAACCTTTGATTCTGATACAGTAGTTCCCTTATTTCATTGAAATTGTAAACCTACATATTGCACAGTATAATCACACATTGATAATCACTACAGGCCAGAATATCCTTCATCTTCTCCCACACTCTGAAGCGCAGGTTGCCCAGGTGTTTGGCCACGTCGACCAGCCATCCCGAGACCCGGTCTTGTTCAGGTACAGCAATACGTTGGTCTCTGGAGGAACATTCAGGAGTCAGGGCTGCTTTGGGGCTGGGTTCAGAACAACAGAGGAGAGAGGGAAATAAGGGGAGAGAGAGATAGAGACAGAGATGGTTCACTTACCTTGTATTTGCTGTGGCTTTACATTTCTGCAGGTCAAATGAGAGAATCAAAATCAATCAATACCTACCAGTCAATCAATCAAACCCACAGATCATGTGAACATGGAGAGAGCAGTCTTGAGTCTTGAGTTGAAGGAAGGAGATGTCAACTCATTCCCGGCTCCTGCTCTAGGGTTTGATCATGGGGTTATAGGTCACCTCCCTGACCAATGCCCTTCTCCCCCGATAGCTCAGTTTGGCATGTCGGCCAGCTCTAGGATGAGTCTTGGTGGTTCCAAATTTCTTCCATTTAAGAATGATGGAGGCCACTGTGTTCTTGGGGACCTTCAATGCTGCAGACATTTTTTGGTACCCTTCTCCAGATCTGTGCCTCGACACAATCCTCTCTTGGAGCTCTACGGACAATTCCTTCTACCTCATTGCTTAGTGTTTGCTCTGACATGCAATGCCAACTGTGGGACCTTATATAGACTGGTGTGTGCCTTTCCAAATCATGTCCAATCAATTGAATTTACCACAGGTGGACTCAAATCAAGTTGTAGAAACATATCTAGGATGATCAATGGAAACAGGATGCTCCTGAGCTCAATATCGAGTCTCATAGCAAAGGGTCTGAATACTTATGTAAATAAGGTATTTCTGTTTTTTTACATTTTTAATACATTTGCTAAAATTTCTAAAAACATGTTTTGGCTTTGTGGTTATGAGGTATTGCGTGTGAATTGACGAGGAACATGTTTTATTTAATCCATTTAGAATACTGTAAGATAACAACACTTGGAAAAGGTCAAGGGGGTCTGAATACTTTCCGAATGCACTGTACGTGTTGATTGTCAGACCACCAAAAACACGACTGCTGCCCCATTGAAGAATCTACTCAAGAGTACAAGTAGCCAGGATAAACATATATTTTCACGATTTCACTATAATCTAAAGCAACTAATTAAAGCACGTTTTGGGCATTCAGTTTTTTTTTTTTTACCTCATAATGAAATATAAAGCTGTGAAAACGAGCCAACATGTTTCTGATTTCTGTTTGGCTTGGATGCATATTTTATCTGGTTGAAACACTATCAGCTTTTATGACGCTGACAAAGATAGCACCTCTACAGATGGTATCAAACTGCGCATTCGGATTCTCTCAAGATGCTGAGATTAATAAATAATATCTCCACTCCTGTTTCCCAATTAAAAACATTGCCGAATTTGGTGTATAATTTTACTGAAAAAATCTTAATTCAGCAGAAGTTAATGTTAAGGCAATGTGAGAGGTTATAGACCTGCAGTCAGTGTCCAGATTTCAGTTTCCATTTAAAACCCATCTGAAAAGATCCCTTGACGTGTCAACGGCCTATTTGAAGTCCCGACTTGTGACTGTCGAACTTGTATTGTGCCTCACAATCACCACACATGACATAGCCGGCACTGCTATCATCGTCTTTTACCATTTCACCAAATATTTCCCAAACATTCATTTCCCTTCTCTTTATTTTCAACTCTCCATTTCGCAGCTTTTCTATTATTAAATTAAACTCCGACATTGTCCCTTTTCAGCTCCATGGATCAATGTGAACTTTTTCTGCCCGTTCCAAAAAGCATTTGGCGATAGGCATGTAGGCTGTTTGGCGCACATACCCAGCTCAGCCTTAAAGCTGCTACTCACTAATGCCAGAGAGCCTAAAATAAATAAATAAACTACTTTTTAATTTAGCTTATAGATATAAATTACACAATAATTATAGATTTATGGATTTTTGTTGTTGTTTTCTCTTTATTCAACCCGCCCTTCATCAACACATGTTCAGAAGGTACTGACGACTGCCCGAACCATGGGGACTGCGGTTACGAGTCAACCCGCGCATCACTAAAGGTGAGCGTTTAAAAATGCTCCAAAACACAATGTAACCAAGCGCTTTAGACCTGAGTGTCCATAGGGCCTGTGTAGCAGTCTGGATGTTTGACATTCCTAGTACAAGGTACAATAGCATAAAGAAATGCACTGTCTGTACCAGAACATAGACAGGTCTACTTGTCATTATACTGTCAGATTCAGTGCGGCTAGTTAACGTTAAACAGTCTCTCTCTCCACTGGCATGAATATTCATATTTTCAGGAGGAACTGGTGACGGCCCTGAATAGGCTATGGAGGAACTGGTGACTGCCCTGAATAGGGTATGGAGGAACTGGTGACTGCCCTGAATAGGCTATGGAGGAACTGGTGACTGCCCTGAATAGGGTATGGAGGAACTGGTGACGGCCCTGAATAGGCTATGGAGGAACTGGTGACGGCCCTGAATAGGCTATGGAGGAACTGGTGATGGCCCTGAATAGGCTATGGAGGAACTGGTGACGGCCCTGAATAGGGTATGGAGGAACTGGTGACGGCCCTGAATAGGCTATGGAGGAACTGGTGACGGCCCTGAATAGGCTATGGAGGAACTGGTGACTGCCCTGAATAGGCTATGGAGGAACTGGTGACTGCCCTGAATAGGCTATGGAGGAACTGGTGACTGCCCTGAATAGGGTATGGAGGAACTGGTGACGGCCCTGAATAGGCTATGGAGGAACTGGTGACGGCCCTGAATAGGCTATGGAGGAACTGGTGACTACCCTGAATAGGCTATGGAGGAACTGGTGACGGCCCTGAATAGGGTATGGAGGAACTGGTGACTACCCTGAATAGGCTATGGAGGAACTGGTGACGGCCCTGAATAGGGTATGGAGGAACTGGTGACTGCCCTGAATAGGGTATGGAGGAACTGGTGACGGCCCTGAATAGGCTATGGAGGAACTGGTGACGGACCTGAATAGGCTATGGAGGAACTGGTGACTGCCCTGAATAGGGTATGGAGGAACTGGTGACGGCCCTGAATAGGCTATGGAGGAACTGGTGACTGCCCTGAATAGGCTATGGAGGAACTGGTGACGGCCCTGAATAGGGTATGGAGGAACTGGTGACTGCCCTGAATAGGCTATGGAGGAACTGGTGACGGCCCTGAATAGGCTATGGAGGAACTGGTGACTGCCCTGAATATGGTATGGAGGAACTGGTGACGGCCCTGAATAGGCTATGGAGGAACTGGTGACGGCCCTGAATAGGCTATGGAGGAACTGGTGACTGCCCTGAATAGGCTATGGAGGAACTGGTGACTGCCCTGAATAGGCTATGGAGGAACTGGTGACGGCCCTGAATAGGCTATGGAGGAACTGGTGACTGCCCTGAATAGGCTATGGAGGAACTGGTGACGGCCCTGAATAGGCTATGGAGGAACTGGTGACTGCCCTGAATAGGCTATGGAGGAACTGGTGACTGCCCTGAATAGGCTATGGAGGAACTGGTGACTGCCCTGAATAGGCTATGGAGGAACTGGTGACGGCCCTGAATAGGCTATGGAGGAACTGGTGACTGCCCTGAATAGGCTATGGAGGAACTGGTGACGGCCCTGAATAGGCTATGGAGGAACTGGTGACTGCCCTGAATAGGCTATGGAGGAACTGGTGACGGCCCTGAATAGGCTATGGAGGAACTGGTGACGGCCCTGAATAGGCTATGGAGGAACTGGTGACGGCCCTGAATAGGCTATGGAGGAACTGGTGACGGCCCTGAATAGGCTATGGAGGAACTGGTGACGGCCCTGAATAGGCTATGGAGGAACTGGTGACGGCCCTGAATAGGCTATGGAGGAACTGGTGACGGCCCTGAATAGGCTATGGAGGAACTGGTGACGGCCCTGAATAGGCTATGGAGGAACTGGTGACGGCCCTGAATAGGCTATGGAGGAACTGGTGACGGCCCTGAATAGGCTATGGAGGAACTGGTGACGGCCCTGAATAGGCTATGGAGGAACTGGTGACGGCCCTGAATAGGCTATGGAGGAACTGGTGACTGCCCTGAATAGGCTATGGGGGAACTGGTGACTGCCCTGAATAGGCTATGGAGGAACTGGTGACTGCCCTGAATAGGCTATGGAGGAACTGGTGACTGCCCTGAATAGGCTATGGAGGAACTGGTGACGGCCCTGAATAGGCTATGGAGGAACTGGTGACGGCCCTGAATAGGCTATGGAGGAACTGGTGACGGCCCTGAATAGGCTATGGAGGAACTGGTGACTGCCCTGAATAGGCTATGGAGGAACTGGTGACGGCCCTGAATAGGCTATGGAGGAACTGGTGACGGCCCTGAATAGGCTATGGAGGAACTGGTGACTGCCCTGAATAGGCTATGGAGGAACTGGTGACTGCCCTGAATAGGCTATGGAGGAACTGGTGACTGCCCTGAATAGGCTATGGAGGAACTGGTGACGGCCCTGAATAGGCTATGGAGGAACTGGTGACTGCCCTGAATAGGCTATGGGGGAACTGGTGACTGCCCTGAATAGGCTATGGAGGAACTGGTGACTGCCCTGAATAGGCTATGGAGGAACTGGTGACTGCCCTGAATAGGCTATGGAGGAACTGGTGACTGCCCTGAATAGGCTATGGAGGAACTGGTGACGGCCCTGAATAGGCTATGGAGGAACTGGTGACTGCCCTGAATAGGCTATGGAGGAACTGGTGACGGCCCTGAATAGGGTATGGAGGAACTGGTGACGGCCCTGAATAGGCTATGGAGGAACTGGTGACTGCCCTGAATAGGCTATGGAGGAACTGGTGACTGCCCTGAATAGGCTATGGAGGAACTGGTGACGGCCCTGAATAGGGTATGGAGGAACTGGTGACGGCCCTGAATAGGCTATGGAGGAACTGGTGACTGCCCTGAATAGGCTATGGAGGAACTGGTGACTGCCCTGAATAGGCTATGGAGGAAGCTGAGCACCTGTCTTAATGCACAACAACACTTAGAAGAAACTGCAGGGCGTATTAAGGTACCCGTCCTGGCCCCAAGCCCTGGTCAGTATTCCTCATGGTAGTGATGAGATAAGTGTTTTCTATGTATATAAAAAATAAAAAAATAAAAAAAACATTTAACTGGGCAAGTCAGTTAAGAACAAATTCTTATTTACAACGACAGTAGGTTAACTTCCTTGTTTAGGTGCAGAACAGTTTTCTCCTTGTCTCCAGAGCCAGGCCCAGCACACTGAACAGCAGATAATAGTTGAGTTTGAGAAGCTTCATCAGTTCCTGAGAGAGGATGAGGCAGTCGGGATTGCTGCCTTGAAGAACGAGGTTGAGTAGAAGATGAAGCGGATTCAAGAGAAGATAGGACATTTTTAGGGTAAGACGCTAGAGGCAGGTTCATTTGTTGCTAAATGAAGATGTGATGTCATTGAGTGATAGCGTAAAACTGCATCTTTGCGTAGAATACACAACAACGTTACTCAAATTGACTGGCCATCTCAGCGAAAAATATGATTTGACATTTGTTCAGGTACCGACTCCCACTCGTTTCTGTTCTTATGGCTGTACAATTTTTATTGATGTTGTAAGTTCTGTTCAAGATCAAACATTCGTGACCAACTATATTCATTGGGTTTGGCTTGTTAAACCCGTGCTACTGCAGCTGCAGTCATCCAACAATGATTTGCAATTTGTTGAAATTGCTGCTGCCTGTGCACGAGCTGAGCGCCTGCTGCTGACGTCACTCACAATGCACTTTTGCAGCCAGGCACGTGTGTTGTGACTGAGTGTGTGACAGAGAAAAACGTTTTTGTGTCATTTAGGGGGGAAATGCGTGCATTTTAACATGAGTCACTTTTCAAAAGTCGCTAAAAGTTCAATATATATATTTTTAAAGTAGCTAAATTTGTTGCTAGGTGCTGTTTGAAAAATAAGTTTCCAGAGTAGTCACATGATTTGGAGGTTTGATTGATTGAGATTGATTGATTAATTTGATTAGCTCTTTTGCCCTCCGGCAGAAGTATAAAACCATGATTGCGTTCTTATGACTTGATAAATAAATGTATTTTTCTTGGTCAATCCTCTGTTTATACATCGCCTGTGTTCCGTGGCTTTTAATATGGAAAATTCACAGGACATTTTGCCGGGGACTTTTATTTTGACACAATTCAAGGCGGAGGGTAGGCGTGGCTAGCTTCAGAATGCTCATTGATTGGCTCTAAATATGGCCTCTCCCCATTTTCCATATTCTGGTCAGCTGAGGATTCGGTCAGTCATGTGACTGAAGTCTGACATGACACAATAGTGTAATGAAAAGTGTTGTCATTGTGAACAAGTCGGGATGATGGGGTTGACGAAAACAAGCGCTTGCAGCGTTGTGTTGCTACTTGTCGTGGCAATTGATACAGGTAAGTCGTTAGCTCTGTCGAGTGATTGTGTCCGATTATATCGGTGTTTCAAATTGTTCAATTCCAGTTTGAATACTAATTGCACCGTTATCCAAACATGCTTGAAATCACGACGGTGACTCCACAGAGTTTAGTCCGCGAAGTACGGTGACTCAGGCTCCAGCAATCAAATTGATCAAATCCATTAATTTGCCTTACTTGGTCGCGTTTCATGTCAGCGTTAAATGTGAAAGCAAAAGTTGGCTAGCTATGCTGACGTGTTTCTCATCAGACCCCCCCGCTGTTCCACGACATCTGCTGCAGCTATCAGGGCTGGGGATTTGCCATTAGACTGCATTTTTAAGACCAAAGGTAGCATTTTTAATAACATCATTTCAATGTCTCCAAATCTCCAACTCTTGTCTGCAGGGTTCTCGAGTCCCCTAAAATCAAAAGAATCTTGGGGATATGTTGACGTACGCGAGGGGGCACATATGTTCTGGTGGCTTTACTATGCTGACAGCCCGTCCGCCAGCTACTCCCAGCTGCCTCTCGTGATGTGGCTGCAGGTGAGTAACCGTACACTAGTCTACACTATACTACTCTCTTACCCATCTAGAAGTGAAGTGGGTAACCGTACACTACACTAGTCTACACTACTACTCTCTTACCTATCTAGAAGTGAAGTGGGTAACCTTACACTACACGACTCTTACCTAGCTACAAGTGGATAACCTTACACCACAGGTGGTTGGTAGCACCTTAATTGGTGAGGGCAGGCTCATGATAATGACTGGAGTGGAACTGTAAGAGATGCATCCTCTGCCGTCCCTCCCTCTGTAAGAGATACATCCTCTGCCGTCCCTCCCTCTGTAAGAGATACATCCTCTGCCGTCCCTCCCTCTGTAAGAGATACATCCTCTGCCGTCCCTCCCTCTGTAAGAGATACATCCTCTGCCGTCCCTCCCTCTGTAAGAGATACATCCTCTGCCGTCCCTCCCTCTGTAAGAGATACATCCTCTGCCGTCCCTCCCTCTGTAAGAGATACATCCTCTGCCGTCCCTCCCTCTGTAAGAGATACATCCTCTGCCGTCCCTTCCTCTGTAAGAGATACATCCTCTGCCGTCCCTCCCTCTGTATCTCTTACAGGGAGAGGGAGGGAGGGTAGAGGATGTATCTCTAATAGTGGTACATGTCTCCATTCCAGGGAGGCCCGGGAGGATCAGGCTGTGGCTTCGGGAACTTTGAAGAGATTGGACCCCTGGACAGAGACCTTGAGCCTCGGAAAAACTCCTGGGTAAACCCCACACACACACACACACACACACACACACACACAGCTCATCAATGGAAAGTGGATGTCAGTGTTTAAGGTGTGTGTTTTGCCCCTGCAGGTTCAGTACTCCAGTGTCTTGTTCGTTGATAACCCGGTAGGAACAGGCTTCAGCTACACGGACTCGGACGAGGCCTTCGCTACCGACGTGGCTACGGTTGCCTCCGACATGCTGGTGCTGCTCAAACAGTTCTTCAACAAGGAGGAAGAGTTCCAGGTGGGTTCAGCTTCACACGGGTCGGATCACCAGGGGTGGGTTCAGCTCCACACGGGTCGGATCACCAGGGGTGGGTTCAGCTTCACACGGGTCGGATCACCAGGGGTGGGTTCAGCTCCACACGGGTCGGATCACCAGGGGTGGGTTCAGCTCCACACGGGTCGGATCACCAGGGGTGGGTTCAGCTTCCCAGGGGTGGGTTCAGCTCCACACGGGTCGGATCACCAGGGGTGGGTTCAGCTCCACACGGGTCGGATCACCAGGGGTGGGTTCAGCTCCACACGGGTCGGATCACCAGGGGTGGGTTCAGCTTCACACGGGTCGGATCACCAGGGGTGGGTTCAGCTCCACACGGGTCGGATCACCAGGGGTGGGTTCAGCTTCACACGGGTCGGATCACCAGGGGTGGGTTCAGCTTCACACGGGTCGGATCACCAGGGGTGAGTTCAGAACGGGGTTCAGCTTCTAATTCAGTGGAAACGGTGCCGGGAGGACCAGTTGGAGAACGGTGTGATTGGAGGCACAGAGGGAGATTGTGTATGGCAGGAGTTAAAGTTCAGGTCACTGCCACAGATTTCTGTCATGTGGATGACGCAGGAGGTTTGAGTAAGAACAAAATAATGTATTTTTTAGGGGGATTATTATTTGGGGAGAAAAAAACTTCAGGCCACACTGGAACATCTAAAACAACATAGAAAGAATGGAGAAATTATATGTTCATTTAACTGCTGTTTTCCTGTCCCGCAAATTTGATATTTGACTAACAAATTGATCATACAATAATCTGTGTGGCCCTCTGAATTTCGAAATCCCGATGTGACCCTCGAACTGGGATCGACTTAAAGAGCAACTGCCCCTAAAA
>NW_027012950.1:0-17694 GCF_036934945.1 Oncorhynchus masou masou
AGATCAACTCCAGTAGGAGGTGCTGTAATGTAGATAGATCAACTCTCCAGTAGGAGGTGCTGTAATGTAGATAGAACAACTCTCCAGTAGGAGGTGCTGTAGATAGATCAAGTCTCCAGTAGGAGGTGCTGTAGCTGGATCAACTCTCCAGTAGGAGGTGCTGTAGCCAGATCAACTCTCCAGTAGGAGGTGCTGTAGATAGATCACCTCTCCAGTAGGAGGTGCTGTAGACAGATCAACTCTCCAGTAGGAGGTGCTGTAGATAGATCAACTCTCCAGTAGGAGGTGCTGTAGATAGATCAACTCTCCAGTAGGAGGTGCTGTAGATAGATCAACTCTCCAGTAGGAGGTGCTGTAGACAGATCAACTCTCCAGTAAGAGGTGCTGTAGACAGATCAACTCTCCAGTAGGAGGTGCTGTAGACAGATCAACTCTCCAGTAAGAGGTGCTGTAGATAGATCAACTCTCCAGTAGGAGGTGCTGTAGACAGATCAACTCTCCAGTAGGAGGTGCTGTAGACAGATCAACTCTCCAGTAGGAGGTGCTGTAGCCAGATCAACTCTCCAGTAGGAGGTGCTGTAGACAGATCAACTCTCCAGCAGGAGGTGCTGTAGATAGATTAACTCTCCAGTAGGAGGTGCTGTAGGTAGATCAACTCTCCAGTAGGAGGTGCTGTAGACAGATTAACTCTCCAGTAATGAGGTGCTGAAGCCAGATCAACTCTCCAGTAGGAGGTGCTGTAGATAGATCAACTCTCCAGTAGGAGGTGCTGTAGGTAGATCAACTCTCCAGTAGGAGGTGCTGTAGACAGATCAACTCTCCAGTAGGAGGTGCTGTAATGTAGATCAACTCTCCAGTAGGAGGTGCTGTAGATAGATCAACTCTCCAGTAGGAGGTGCTGTAGATAGATCAACTCTCCAGTAATGAGGTGCTGTAGACAGATCAACTCTCCAGTAGGAGGTGCTGTAGATAGATCAACTCTCCAGTAGGAGGTGCTGTAGACAGATCAACTCTCCAGTAGGAGGTGCTGTAGACAGATCAACTCTCCAGTAAGAGGTGCTGTAGACAGATCAACTCTCCAGTAGGAGGTGCTGTAGATAGATTAACTCTCCAGTAGGAGGTGCTGTAGATAGATCAACTCTCCAGTAGGAGGTGCTGTAGATAGATCAACTCTTCAGTAGGAGGTGCTGTAGACAGATCAACTCTCCAGTAGGAGGTGCTGTAGCCAGATCAACTCTCCAGTAGGAGGTGCTGTAGCCAGATCAACTCTCCAGTAGGAGGTGCTGTAGCCAGATCAACTCTCCAGTAGGAGGTGCTGTAGATAGATTAACTCTCCAGTAGGAGGTGCTGTAGACAGATCAACACTCCAGTAATGAGGTGCTGTAGACAGATCAACTCTCCAGTAATGAGGTGCTGAAGCCAGAATAACTCTCCAGTAGGAGGTGCTGTAGGTAGATTAACTCTCCAGTAGGAGGTGCTGTAGATAGATCAACTCTCCAGTAGGAGGTGCTGTAGACAGATCAACTCTCCAGTAGGAGGTGCTGTGAGACAGATCAACTCTCCAGTAGGAGGTGCTGTAGCCAGATCAACTCTCCAGTAGGAGGTGCTGTAGACAGATCAACTCTCCAGTAGGAGGTGCTGTAGATAGATCACCTCTCCAGTAGGAGGTGCTGTAGACAGATCAACTCTCCAGTAGGAGGTGCTGTAGATAGATCAACTCTCCAGTAGGAGGTGCTGTAGATAGATCAACTCTCCAGTAGGAGGTGCTGTAGATAGATCAACTCTCCAGTAGGAGGTGCTGTAGACAGATCAACTCTCCAGTAGGAGGTGCTGTAATGTAGATCAACTCTCCAGTAGGAGGTGCTGTAGATAGATCAACTCTCCAGTAGGAGGTGCTGTAGATAGATCAACTCTCCAGTAATGAGGTGCTGTAGACAGATCAACTCTCCAGTAGGAGGTGCTGTAGATAGATCAACTCTCCAGTAGGAGGTGCTGTAGACAGATCAACTCTCCAGTAGGAGGTGCTGTAGACAGATCAACTCTCCAGTAAGAGGTGCTGTAGACAGATCAACTCTCCAGTAGGAGGTGCTGTAGATAGATTAACTCTCCAGTAGGAGGTGCTGTAGATAGATCAACTCTCCAGTAGGAGGTGCTGTAGACAGATCAACTCTCCAGTAGGAGGTGCTGTAGACAGATCAACTCTCCAGTAGGAGGTGATGTAGCCAGATCAACTCTCCAGTAGGAGGTGCTGTAGCCAGATCAACTCTCCAGTAGGAGGTGCTGTAGATAGATTAACTCTCCAGTAGGAGGTGCTGTAGACAGATCAACACTCCAGTAATGAGGTGCTGTAGACAGATCAACTCTCCAGTAATGAGGTGCTGAAGCCAGATCAACTCTCCAGTAGGAGGTGCTGTAGGTAGATCAACTCTAGTAGGAGGTGCTGTAGATAGATCAACTCTCCAGTAGGAGGTGCTGTAGATAGATCAACTCTCCAGTAGGAGGTGCTGTAGATACATCAACTCTCCAGGAGGAGGTGCTGTAGACAGATCAACTCTCCAGTAGGAGGTGCTGTAAACAGATCAACTCTCCAGTAGGAGGTGCTGTAGGTAGATCAACTCTCCAGTAGGAGGTGATGTGGATACATCAACTCTCCAGTAGGAGGTGCTGTAGACAGATCAACTCTCCAGTAGGAGGTGCTGTAATGTATATAGATCAATTCTCCAGTAGGAGGTTATGTAATGTAGGTAGAACAACTCTCCAGTAGGAGGTGCTGTAGACAGATCAACTCTCCAGTAATGAGGTGCTGTAGATAGATCAACTCTCCAGTAGGAGGTGCTGTAGACAGATCAACTCTCCAGTAGGAGGTGCTGTAGACACATCAACTCTCCAGTAGGAGGTGCTGTAGATAGATCAACTCTCCAGTAATGAGGTGCTGTAGACAGATCAACTCTCCAGTAGGAGGTGCTGTAGATAGATCAACTTTCCAGTAGGAGGTGCTGTAGACAGATCAACTCTCCAGTAGGAGGTGCTGTAGCCAGATCAACTCTCCAGTAGAAGGAGCTGTAGACAGATAAACTCTCCAGTAGGAGGTGCTGTAGATAGATCAACTCTCCAGTAGGAGGTGCTGTAGACAGATCAACTCTCCAGTAGGAGGTGCTGTAGCCAGATCAACTCTCCAGTAGGAGGTGCTGTAGACAGATCAACTCTCCAGCAGGAGGTGCTTTAGACATATCAACTCTCCAGTATGAGGTGCTGTAGGTAGATCAACTCTCCAGTAGGAGGTGCTGTAGATAGATCAACTCTCCAGTAAAAGGTGCTGTAGACAGATAAACTCTCCAGTAATGAGGTGCTGTAGATAGATCAACTCTCCAGTAGGAGGTGCTGTGACAGATCAACTCTCAGTAGGAGGTGCTGTAGGTAGATCAACTCTCCAGTAGGAGGTGCTGTAATGTAGATCAACTCTCCAGTAGGAGGTGCTGTAGATAGATCAACTCTCCAGTAGGAGGTGCTGTAGATAGATCAACTCTCCAGTAATGGCGTGCTGTAGACAGATCAACTCTCCAGTAGGAGGTGCTGTAGATAGATCAACTCTCCAGTAGGAGGTGCTGTAGAACAGATCCAACTCTCCAGTAGGAGGTGCTGTGGATAGATCAACTCTCCAGTAGGAGTGCTGTAGACAGTTCCAGCTCTCCAGTAATGAGGTGCTGTAGATAGATCAACTCTCCAGTAATGAGGTGCTGTAGATAGATCAACTCTCAGTAGGAGGTGCTGTGACAGATCAACTCTCCAGTAATGAGGTGCTGTAGCCAGATCAACTCTCCAGTAGGAGGTGCTGTAGATAGATCAACTCTCCAGTAGGAGGTGCTGTAGATGGATCAACTCTCCAGTAATGAGGTGCTGTAGATGGATCAACTCTCCAGCAGGAGGTGCTGTAGACAGATCAACTCTCCAGTAGGAGGTGCTGTAGACAGATCAACTCTCCAGTAGGAGGTGCTGTAGACAGATCAAGTCTCCAGTAATGAGGTGCTGTAGATAGATCAACTCTCCAGCAGGAGGTGCTGTAGACAGATCCAACTCTCCAGTAGGAGGTGCTGTAGACGAGATCAACTCTCCAGTAGGAGGTGCTGCCCAGCCTATAGTTGAAAATTGGTTACCATGATGACCTAATCCTGTGGTTGAAATTTCGGCTATACAACAGTTGATCACGTAGATTCCACATCACAATACTTTGACCTATTACGTTGAAACAACTTTGAAACAACTTTGAAAACGTTGATTCAAACAGTTTCTGCCCAGTGGGAATTGTCTGTCTGCAAACAATGAAAAGCAATGCACTTTCTGTTAAAAACAGACAATAAAAGTATATCCAACCTCAGACATGATGTTATCCTTGGTAGAGCCCAGGTCTGTGATGGTGTTGCCATGCCTCTGGATGGTATGCCTAGCCCATTCACAGAGTCATTCAGGGTAGTAAACCTGTACAACAGTGGTGGGTTATACTAATGATATAACATCTAATATCAAATCAGATCATCTTGTCTGTTTTATCAGAGTGTTGTGCGTCCCAAATGGGACCCTAGTTCATTTATAGTGCACTACTTTATAGCTCAGAGAGCCCCAAAAGTAGTGCACTACATAGGGAATAATAGTGTGGGGTTGTACGTCCCAAATGGGACCCTAGTTCATTTATAGTGCTCTACTTTATAGCTCAGAGAGCCCCAAAAGTAGTGCACTACATAGGGAATAATAGTGCCATTTGGAACGCAGGGGGAAGATTTACCTGATGGTGAACTTGGATAGTTCCCCCTGGATGGATTTCAGGTCCGTCCCCAGCCGTCCGTGGAGGGTCGTATGTCCGTCCAGGTTTTTCTTTAGGTCCGTCAGGCCGGTCTTACACTTCCCTGTACACTCCTCCACTTCCTCCTTCAGCCTCTCCACTTCCTCCTTTTAGATAACAAACATACACAGCTATATATTCACACATGACACATACAACTACAGATGAGTAAACATTAACATATCGTCATAAAAATGACTTGTCATTCATGTCATTTACCTGCAGGTTGGAGCAGAGCTGGGAACAAGAAGAGTCCTCAGAGTCAAACCTGTTGAGAGCAAGATGGCGGTTGTTACTGTGGTGAAAGACACTATGCTCATTTAACTTTGCTATTCAATAACTACACACACACACACACACACACACACACACACACACACACACGCACACACACACACACACACACACACACACACACACACACACACACACACACACACACACACACACACACACACACACACACACACACACACACACACACACACACACACACAACACACACACCAAATAATCAAACCTGTTGTATAGTTGGTCAGTTCCTTTTGGCACCTCCCAATGGCGCTGTTGGTGCTGTTGGTGAACGACTGCAGGTCTCGTTCTACTGTGCTACAGATGGAGCAGTCGTCACGCTCCCCGCTCAACGCGTCTCCACCTCCGTGACTATCTGATTGAAGCGCTGCTGTCCTCCCCCGTCAACCCTTTGATCTTCTTAACGTCGTTGCTGAGCTCCACCACTCTGTCTATTATAGAGTCGCCAGTCAGCGATAGGTCCTTGAGTCTGGTATCAAACTTCTGAATGTCCTCCTTGTTGGCCACTACTGTCCACTCCAGGGTCTTGACCATGTCTTCTGTCTTGACCCTTCCCGTTGGGGCCGCAGGTCTCGGAGCACATGTCCACTGTCCTCGACAATTTGGTGTCGTAAAGTTTATTCTGTTCTCCAGTTGACCCAGTCGTCGGCTGTGGTCGGTAACCGTGTCCGTCAGGACTGTGAGGTCCAGCTCCACCTTGAAGATATAGAGGAATAGTAGGTAGGTAGTCCACATGACACCTCCTGGACAGGACACTAGTCTATTTCCTGTTTCTGTAGTGAGACAGCTTGATGTACCAGTACACCCCCTGGACAGGACACTAGTCTATTTCCTGTTTCTGTAGTGAGACAGCTTGATGTATCAGTATACCCCCTGGACAGGACACTAGTCTATTTCCTGTTTCTGTAGAGAGGCAGCTTGATGTACCAGTACACCCCCTGGACAGGACACTAGTCTATTTCCTGTTTCTGTAGCAGCTTGATGTACCAGGACACCTCCTGGACAGGACACTAGTCTAACTCCTGTTTCTGTAGTGAGACAGCTTGATGTACCAGTACACCTGGACAGGACACTAGTCTATTTCCTGTTTCTGTAGTGAGTCAGCTTGATGTGCCAGTACACCCCCTGGACAGGACACTAGTCTATTTCCTGTTTCTGTAGTGAGTCAGCTTGATGTACCAGTACACCCCCTGGACAGGACACTAGTCTATTTCCTGTTTCTGTAGAGAGGCAGCTTGATGTACCAGTACACCCCCTGGACAGGACACTAGTCTATCTCCTGTTTCTGTAGTGAGACAGCTTGATGTACCAGTACCCCCTGGACAGGACACAAGTCTGTCGCAGGGCCTTAACCCAATCAACATATGTTTAATGTAGGCCTGTACCTGCAGCTGCAACAGAAAAGTATGATCACCTTGCCTATCCCACTGTAGCCGTGGTCATCCATGTGGCTGAGGACTATGTTACGGATGGTGGTGACCTCTCTCTGCAGGTTGTCCTTCATGTTGTTTCCTGTGTTGGTGAACTTCTGCTCTGTCTTCCTCACTGTGTTGTTCAGCCTCCTCTCCCACCTCCTCAGTCTACTGTTCAACTTCTCCTCCGTCACCTTCGTCCTCCCTCCTTTCTCCCTCCTCCTCCTTCACCCGACCCACCACCCAGCTCCTTGTCCAGGCGCTCTTTGATGACATCATAGCCCTGTGCTGTGGCGTTAAACTTCCCCTCCGTGGTGGTCAGCCTCCTGTCCATCTCTGTGACGGTGTTGCAGCAGTCCTGTGTACGTTCCATCTCCCTCCTGGTGACGTCCATGTTGTGGCGATAGTGTTGGTCCATGGAACTCAGCAACTTCTCCAGAGCACTAATTCAAATCAAATCCAATTTTATTTGGTCACATACACACATGGTTAGCAGATGTTAATGCGAGTGTATGAAAATGCTTGTGCTTCTAGTTCGACACTGCAGTAGTAAGCATGAGTAACCCTAACCATTTCACAACAGCTACCCAATACACAAGTGTAAAAGGAATGAAAGAATATGTACATAAAGATATATGAATGAGTGATGGTACAGAATGACATAGGCAAGATGCAGTAGATGGTATCGAGTACAGTATATACATATGTACAACATTCCGGCGCCGACATATGTACAACATTCCGGCGCCGACAGAGATGGCCGCCTCGCTTCGCGTTACTAGGAAACTATGCAGTTTTTTGTTTTTTTACGTGTTATTTCTTACATTAGTACCCCAGGTCATCTTAGGTTTCATTACATACAGCCGAGAAGAACTACTGTATATAAGATCAGCGTCAACTCACCATCAGTACGACCAAGAATATGTTTTTCGCGACGCGGATCCTGTGTTCTGCCTTACAAACAGGACAACGGAATGGATCGCTTGCAGCGACCCAAAAAAACGACTCCGAAAAAGAGGGAAACGTGGCGGTCTTCTGATCAGACTACGGAGACGGGCACATCGTGCCCCACTTCCTAGCATTCTTCTTGCCAATGTCCAGTCTCTTGACAACAAGGTTGATGAAATCCGAGCAAGGGTAGCATTCAGAGGGACATCCAGAGACTGTAACGTTCTGTGCTTCACGGAAACATGGCTCACTGGAGAGACGCTATCCGCGGTGCAGCCAACGGGTTTCTCCACGCATCGCGCCGGCAAACAAACACCTTTCTGGTAAGAAGAGGGGTGAGGTTGTATGCCTTATGGCTAACGAGGCATGGTGCGATGAAAAAGCATACAGGAACTCAAATCCTTCTGTTCACCTGATTTAGAATTCCTCACAATCAAATGTAGACGCATTATCTACCAAGAGAATTCTCTTCGATTATAATAACAGCCATATATATCCCCCCCAAGCAGACACATCGATGGCTCTGAACGAACTTTATTTAACTCTTTGCAAACTGGAAACCATTTATCCGGAGGCTGCATTCATCGTTGTTGGGGATTTTAACAAGGCTAATCTGAAAACAAGACTCCTAAATTTGATCAGCATATCGATTGCGCAACCAGGGGCGGAAAAACCTTGGATCACTGTTACTCTAACTTCATGACATGTATAAGGCCCTGCCCCGCCCCTTTCTGAAAAGCTGACCACGACTCCATTTTGCTGATACCTGCCTACAGACAAAAGCTAAAAAAGCTCCCACGCTGAGGTCTGTCCAACGCTGGTCCGACCAAGCTGACTCCACACTCCAAGACTGCTTCCATCACGTGGACTGGGACATGTTTCGTATTGCATCAAATAACAACATTGGCCGAATACGCTGATTCGGTGTGCGAGTTCATTAGAACGTGCGTTGAAGATGTCGTTCCCATAGCAACGATTAAAACATTCCCTAACCAGAAACCTTGGATTGATGGCAGCATTCGCGTGAAACTGAAACGCGAACCACTGCTTTCAATCAGGGCAGGTGTCTGGTAACATGACTGAATACAAACAATGCAGCTATTCCCTCCCGTAAGGCTATCAAACAAGCTAAGCGTCAGTACAGAGACAAAGTAGAATCCCAATTCCAACGGCTCAGACACAAGAGGCATGTGGCAGGGTCTACAGTCAATCACGGACTACTCTGGAAGAAATCCAGCCCAGTCACGGACCAGGATGTCTTGCTCCCGGCAGACTAAATAACTTTTTTGCCCTTTGAGGACAATACAGTGCCACTGACACTGCCTGCAACGGGAAAAATGCAGTCTCTCCTTCACAGCAGCCGAGGTGAGTAAAAACATTTAAAACGTGTTAACCCTACGCAAGGCTGCAGGCCCCAGACGGCATTCCCAGCCGCGCCCTCAGAGCATGCGCGAGACCAGCTGGCTGGTGTGTTTACGGACATATTCAATCAATCCCTATACCAGTCTGCTGTTCCCACATGCTTCAAGAGGCCACCATTGTTCCTGTTCCCCAAAGAAAGCTAAGGTAATTGAGCTAGCGACTACCGCCCCGTAGCACTCACTTCCGTCATCATGAAGTGCTTTGAGAGACTAGTCAAGGACCATATCACCTCCCACCCTACCTGACACCCTAGACCCACTCCAATTTGCTTACCGCTCAAATAGGTCCACAGACGATGCAATCTCAACCACACTGCACACTGCCCTAACCCATCTGGACAAGAGGAATACCTATGTGAGAATGCTGTTCATCGACTACAGCTCGGCATTCAACACCATAGTACCCTCCAAGCTCGTCATCAAGCTCGAGACCCTGGGTCTCGACCCAGCCCTGTGCAACTGGGTACTGGACTTCCTGAGCGGGCCGCCCCCAGGTGGTGAGGGTAGGTAACAACATCTCCTCCCCCGCTGATCCTCAACACTGGGGCCCCACAAGGGTGCGTTCTGAGCCCTCTCCTGTACTCCCTGTTCACCCACGACTGCGTGGCCACGCACGCCTCCAACTCAATCATCAAGTTTGCGGACGACACAACAGTGGTAGGCTTGATTACCAACAACGACGAGTCGGCCTACAGGGAGGAGGTGAGGGTCCTCGGAGTGTGGTGTCAGGAAAATAACCTCACACTCAACGTCAACAAAACTAAGGAGATGATTGTGGACTTCAGGAAACAGCAGAGGGAACACCCCCCTATCCACATCGATGGAACAGTAGTGGAGAGAGTAGCAAGTTTTAAGTTCCTCGGCATACACATCACAGACAAACTGAATTGGTCCACTCACACAGACAGCATCGTGAAGAAGGCGCAGCAGCGCCTCTTCAACCTCAGGAGGCTGAAGAAATTCGGCTTGTCACCAAAAGCACTCACAAACTTCTACAGATGCACAATCGAGAGCATCCTGGCGGGCTGTATCACCGCCTGGTACGGCAACTGCTCCGCCCTCAACCGTAAGGCTCTCCAGAGGGTAGTGAGGTTTGCACAACGCATCACCGGGGACAAACTACCTGCCCTCCAGGACACCTACACCACCCGATGTTACAGGAAGGCCATAAAGATCATCAAGGACATCAACCACCCGAGCCACTGCCTGTTCACCCCGCTATCATCCAGAAGGCGAGGTCAGTACAGGTGCATCAAAGCTGGGACCGAGAGACTGAAAAACAGCTTCTATCTCAAGGCCATCAGACTGTTAAACAGCCACCACTAACATTGAGTGGCTGCTGCCAACACACTGACACTGACTCAACTCCAGCCACTTTAATAATGGGAATTGATGGGAAATGATGTAAATATATCACTAGCCACTTTAAACAATGCTACCTTATATAATGTTACTTACCCTACATTATTCATCTCATATGCATACGTATATACTGTACTCTATATCATCGACTGCATCCTTATGTAATACATGTATCACTAGCCACTTTAACTATGCCACTTTGTTTACATACTCATCTCATATGTATATACTGTACTCGATACCATCTACTGTATCTTGCCTATGCTGCTCTGTACCATCACTCATTCATATATCCTTATGTACATATTCTTTATCCCCTTACACTGTGTATAAGACAGTAGTTTAGGAATTGTTAGTTAGATTACTTGTTTGTTATTACTGCATTGTCGGAACTAGAAGCACAAGCATTTCACTACACTCGCATTAACATCTGATAACCATGTGTATGTGACAAATAAAAATTTGATTTGATTTGTTTTGATTTGATTTGAGATGAGTAATGTAGGGTATGTAAACATATAACAGTGGCATAGTTAAAGTGGCTTGTGATACATGTATTACATAAAGATGCAGTAGATAATATAGAGTACAGTATATACATATACATATGAGATGAGTAATGTAGGGTATGTAAACATTATATTAAGTAGCATTGTTTAAAGTGGCTAGTGATACATGTATTACATAAAGATGCAGTAGATGATATAGAGTACAGTATATACATATACTTATGAGATGAGTAAGGTAGGGTATGTAAACATTATATTAAGTATCATTGTTTAATGTGGCTAGTGTTATATGTATTACATAAAGATGGCAATATGCAGTAGGTGGTGGGGGGAAATTTGTGCAAACTAATCATTTGTTCTGAATTCAATATTTCCTTATTGTCTGGGAAATTACAGTTTGTCAATTTAATTTCTGAATACTAATTTTAATATATTTGAAATCAGATTCAATTTCTGTTGTTGGCAGTCATATTCCTCCGTACCTGATCCTCTCCTGGTCAATCTTCTGCTGCTTCCTCATGTCCTCCACCCCGCTCTGGCAGGAGGAGCACGACAGACTGACCCTCCTCTCCAGCTCGCGGAGGATCTCCTCCTTCATGGCGTCCATCTTGCCTGTGACAGCCCCGTCTAGCTCATTGCCGCGGGAACCTCTGTCACCATTGACCAAATGGTTGTTGATGGACAGCAGGGTCTGGTCGTGGACCTGAGAGGAGAAAAGATTTACACAGAAATGTGTGTGTGTGTGTGTGTGTGTGTGTGTGTGTGTGTGTGTGTGTGTGTGTGTGTGTGTGTGTGTGTGTGTGTGTGTGTGTGTGTGTGTGTGTGTGTGTGTGTGCGTGCGTGTGTGTGTGTGTGTGTGTGTGTGTGTGTGTGTGTGTGTGTGCGTGCGCGTGTGTATGTGTGTGTGTGTGTGTGTGTACCTGTGTGTGTGTGCGTGCATGTGTGTGTATGTGTGTGTGTACCTGTGTGTGTGTACCTGTGTGTGTGTGCGTGCGTGTGTGTGTGTGTCTGTACCTGCGTGCGATTGTCCAGTTGGTCAAGTTTGGTCTGAATGTAGTGGATTGTCTCTTTCATGGGCTTGGCTGCATCTGCAGGGGTCCTGTCTCCGTTCAGGCCTGGCCTGTGGGGTCCAAAATCAAAGCTATAAGCACATTAAAAATAGCTATTGATGCTGGATAAGATATCATAGTGTTTCTATTCCCAAAAGTGAATTTATGTTCAGTATCTTAGTTTTACCAGTATTCGTTTATTTCTAGAAAATAATCAAGATTTTTTTTTCTTCACAGCGCATTATTTACAAGATATAACAAGCAGCACAGCGTTCTACCAAATTCATTATACACATTCAGTAAAACAATTTATTATTATAAATTCGCTTTTGGGAGCAGTACAACTCTGTGGGGTAATCTTTTAGTCTCCGTCCCAGATGGAGGCCTATGCCCTACATAATACACTACTGTTTGTGTTGGTCTGACCTCCTCGTTCCGTCTTGGAGCCTCAGGTTCATGCCCGTCATGGTGGACTGTACGTCACGGAGGTCCTTGGTCAACCTTTGAATAGTCTCCTCCATCTGACTCATCTTGTCATTGTCAACTGGAGCAGGGAGACACAGGTTTATCATTCAACATTCAAAACTAACAGTCTTTTTCCAGGACAAAGATTCTCCATTCAAAACTAACAGTCTTTTTCCAGGACAAAGATTCTCCATTCAAAACTAACAGTCTTTTTCCAGGACAAAGACTCTCCATTCAAAACTAACAGCCTTTTTCCAGGACAAAGACTCTCCATTCAAAACTAACAGTCTTTTTCCAGGACAAAGACTCTCCATTCAAAACTAACAGCCTTTTTCCAGGACAAAGACTCTCCATTCAAAACTAACAGTCTTTTTCCAGGACAAAGATTCTCCATTCAAAACTAACAGTCTTTTTCCAGGACAAAGACTCTCCATTCAAAACTAACAGCCTTTTTCCAGGACAAAGACTCTCCATTCAAAACTAACAGTCTTTTTCCAGGACAAAGACTCTCCATTCAAAACTAACAGTCTTTTTCCAGGACAAAGACTCTCCATTCAAAACTAACAGTCTTTTTCCAGGACAAAGACTCTCCATTCAAAACTAACAGCCTTTTTCCAGGACAAAGACTCTCCATTCAAAACTAACAGTCTTTTTCCAGGACAAAGACTCTCCATTCAAAACTAACAGTCTTTTTCCAGGACAAAGATTCTCCATTCAAAACTAACAGTCTTTTTCCAGGACAAAGACTCTCCATTCAAAACTAACAGTCTTTTTCCAGGACAAAGACTCTCCATTCAAAACTAACAGTCTTTTTCCAGGACAAAGATTCTCCATTCAAAACTAACAGCCTTTTTCCAGGACAAAGATTCTCCATTCAAAACTAACAGTCTTTTTCCAGGACAAAGATTCTCCATTCAAAACTAACAGTCTTTTTCCAGGACAAAGACTCTCCATTCAAAACTAACAGTCCTTTTCCAGGACAAAGACTCTCCATTCAAAACTAACAGTCTTTTCCAGGACAAAGACTCTCCATTCAAAACTAACAGTCTTTTTCCAGGACAAAGACTCTCCATTCAAAACTAACAGTCTTTTTCCAGGACAAAGACTCTCCATTCAAAACTAACAGTCTTTTTCCAGGACAAAGACTCTCCATTCAAAACTAACAGTCTTTTTCCAGGACAAAGACTCTCCATTCAAAACTAACAGTCTTTTTCCAGGACAAAGATTCTCCATTCAAAACTAACAGCCTTTTTCCAGGACAAAGATTCTCCATTCAAAACTAACAGTCTTTTCCGGGACAAAGACTCTCCATTCAAAACTAACAGTCTTTTTCCAGGACAAAGACTCTCCATTCAAAACTAACAGTCTTTTTCCAGGACAAAGACTCTCCATTCAAAACTAACAGTCTTTTTCCAGGACAAAGACTCTCCATTCAAAACTAACAGTCTTTTTCCAGGACAAAGATTCTCCATTCAAAACTAACAGTCTTTTTCCAGGACAAAGATTCTCCATTCAAAACTAACAGTCTTTTTCCAGGACAAAGACTCTCCATTCAAAACTAACAGTCTTTTCCAGGACAAAGACTCTCCATTCAAAACTAACAGTCTTTTTCCAGGACAAAGATTCTCCATTCAAAACTAACAGTCTTTTTCCAGGACAAAGACTCTCCATTCAAAACTAACAGTCTTTTTCCAGGACAAAGACTCTCCATTCAAAACTAACAGTCTTTTTCCAGGACAAAGACTCTCCATTCAAAACTAACAGCCTTTTTCCAGGACAACGATTCTCCATTCAAAACTAACAGTCTTTTTCCAGGACAAAGACTCTCCATCTCAAAACTAACAGTCTTTTTCCAGGACAAAGACTCTCCATTCAAAACTAACAGTCTTTTTCCAGGACAAAGACTCTCCATTCAAAACTAACAGCCTTTTTCCAGGACAAAGACTCTCCATTCAAAACTAACAGTCTTTTTCCAGGACAAAGACTCTCCATTCAAAACTAACAGCCTTTTTCCAGGACAACGATTCTCCATTCAAAACTAACAGTCTTTTCCAGGACAAAGACTCTCCATTCAAAACTAACAGTCTTTTTCCAGGACAAAGACTCTCCATTCAAAACTAACAGTCTTTTTCCAGGACAAAGACTCTCCATTCAAAACTAACAGTCTTTTTCCAGGACAAAGACTCTCCATTCAAAACTAACAGCCTTTTTCCAGGACAAAGACTCTCCATTCAAAACTAACAGCCTTTTTCCAGGACAAAGACTCTCCATTCAAAGCACGTTTAAGTCCAGGACAAGGCTTAATCTGTGCCTGGGAAAACGGCCCATAGAGTTCTTTGAATTAAAGAGTTTTCCAAACCAATACATTCTTGTGACTGTCCAAGTATTGAGCCACAAAGCCACATTTCCTAGCTTCAACTTATCCAAGCAAATGGACTTGGACTGTTCTTTGATATTGAAATATAGTGATCTACCCTATATTAATAACTGTGTCAGAGATGATGTGTGAGAGAGATGTTATATTAATAACTGTGTCAGAGATGAGGTGTGAGAGAGATGTTATATTAATAACTGTGTCAGAGATGATGTGTGAGAGAGATGTTATATTAATAACTGTGTCAGAGATGATGTGTGAGAGAGATGTTATATTAATAACTGTCAGAGGTGATGTGTGAGAGAGATGCTACATTAATAACTGTGTCAGAGATGATGTGTGAGAGAGATGTTGAAACCTACCCTCTCCACCCTTCTGCCCAGCTCCATTGTTGTATCCGGTCTGTGTTTCGTGAGGTCGTCCCGCTGTGACCTGGCTGTCCCCGGTCCCCGTTGGACCATCATAGCAGTCGTCGCCGGAGTAACCATGACAACACTTCCACTCCATCTCTGTCACCATCTTATAGGCCACCTTGTACCTGGGCCTCCGATATGTACGATACCTTCAGTGGACACAGGTGAGACACAGTTAAAGGTGAGACAGGTAAAGATCAGACAGGTAAAGATGAGACAGGTAAAGATGAAACAGGTAAAGATGAAATGGGTAAAGGTGAGACGGGTAAAGGTGAGACGGGTAAAGGTGAGACAGGTAAAAGTGAGACAGGTAAAGGTGAGACAGGTAAAGATCAGACAGGTAAAGATCAGACAGGTAAAGATCTGACAGGTAAAGATGAGACAGGTAAAGGTGAGACAGGTAAAGGTGAGACAGGTAAAGGTGAGACAGGTAAAGGTGAGACAGGTAAAGGTGAGACAGGTAAAGGTGAGACAGGTAAAGATGAGACAGGTAAAGGTGAGACAGGTAAAGGTGAGACAGGTAAAGGTGAGACAGGTAAAGATGAGACAGGTAAAGGTCTGACAGGTAAAGATGAGACAGGTAAAGGTGAGACAGGTAAAGGTGAGACAGGTAAAGATGAGACAGGTAAAGATGAGACAGGTAAAGGTGAGACAGGTAAAGGTGAGACAGGTAAAGATGAGACAGGTAAAGATCAGACAGGTAAAGATGAGACAGGTAAAGATCAGACAGGTAAAGATGAGACAGGTAAAGGTGAGACAGGTAAAGGTGAGACAGGTAAAGATGAGACAGGTAAAGATGAGACAGGTAAAGGTGAGACAGGTAAAGGTGAGACAGGTAAAGATGAGACAGGTAAAGATCAGACAGGTAAAGATGAGACAGGTAAAGATCAGACAGGTAAAGATGAGACAGGTAAAGGTGAGACAGGTAAAGATGAGACAGGTAAAGGTGAGACAGGTAAAGGTGAGACAGGTAAAGGTGAGACAGGTAAAGGTGAGACAGGTAAAGGTGCGACAGGTAAAGATGAGACAGGTAAAGGTGAGACAGGTAAAGGTGAGACAGGTAAAGGTGAGACAGGTAAAGATGAGACAGGTAAAGGTGAGACAGGTAAAGGTGAGACAGGTAAAGGTGAGACAGGTAAAGATGAGACAGGTAAAGGTCTGACAGGTAAAGATGAGACAGGTAAAGGTGAGACAGGTAAAGGTGAGACAGGTAAAGTTGAGACAGGTAAAGATGAGACAGGTAAAGGTGAGACAGGTAAAGGTGAGACAGGTAAAGATAAGACAGGTAAAGATCAGACAGGTAAAGATGAGACAGGTAAAGATCAGACAGGTAAAGATGAGACAGGTAAAGGTGAGACAGGTAAAGGTGAGACATGTAAAGATGAGACAGGTAAAGGTGAGACAGGTAAAGGTGAGACAGGTAAAGATCAGACAGGTAAAGATGAGACTGGTAAAGATGAGACAGGTAAAGGTGAGACAGGTAAAGATGAGCAGGTAAAGATGAGACAGGTAAAGGTGAGACAGGTAAAGGTGAGACATGTAAAGATGAGACAGGTAAAGGTGAGACAGGTAAAGGTGAGACAGGTAAAGATCTGACGGGTAAAGGTGAGACAGGTAAAGGTGAGACAGGTAAAGATGAGACAGGTAAAGGTGAGACAGGTAAAGGTGAGACAGGTAAAGGTGAGACAGGTAAAGATGAGACAGGTAAAGATGAGACAGGTAAAGGTGAGACAGGTAAAGGTGAGACATGTAAAGATGAGACAGGTAAAGGTGAGACAGGTAAAGGTGAGACAGGTAAAGATGAGACAGGTAAAGGTGAGACATGTAAAGATGAGACAGGTAAAGGTGAGACAGGTAAAGGTGAGACAGGTAAAGATCAGACAGGTAAAGATGAGACTGGTAAAGATGAGACAGGTAAAGGTGAGACAGGTAAAGATGAGCAGGTAAAGATGAGACAGGTAAAGGTGAGACAGGTAAAGGTGAGACATGTAAAGATGAGACAGGTAAATGGGTGAGACAGGTAAAGGTGAGACAGGTAAAGACTGACGGGTAAAGGTGAGACAGGTAAAGGTGAGACAGGTAAAGGTGAGACAGGTAAAGGTGAGACAGGTAAAGGTGAGACAGGTAAAGATGAGACAGGTAAAGATGAGACAGGTAAAGGTGAGACAGGTAAAGGTGAGACATGTAAAGATGAGACAGGTAAAGGTGAGACAGGTAAAGGTGAGACAGGTAAAGATGAGACAGGTAAAGATGAGACAGGTAAAGATGAGACATGTAAGGTGAGACAGGTAAAGGTGAGACAGGTAAAGGTGAGACATGTAAAGGTGAGACATGTAAAGATGAGACAGGTAAAGATGAGACAGGTAAAGATGAGACAGGTAAAGGTGAGACAGGTAAAGGTGAGACATGTAAAGATGAGACAGGTAAAGGTGAGACAGGTAAAGATCAGACAGGTAAAGATGAGACAGGTAAAGATGAGACAGGTAAAGATCAGATAAGTAAAGGTGAGACAGGTAAAGATGAGACAGGTAAAGATGAGACAGGTAAAGGTGAGACAGGTAAAGGTGAGACAGGTAAAGGTGAGACAGGTAA
>NW_027012951.1:0-17693 GCF_036934945.1 Oncorhynchus masou masou
ATGCACACAATGAACCAACTGAACCTCAAAATCCTTTTTGATTTGCTATAAGATGTTTCTTGTAATGTTTTTATTGGCTGTTTCTTAATTAAGTGTATGCGTTTCTGTAAATAGTCTAGTGTTGAGTCAGATTCGCCTTAATTTGACAAAGACATTTACATACACACAGAATATGACCTGATGAGATGCTGTTGGTATCAATATAATGAAATGCAGTTGACATCAATATGATGAGATGCTGTTGATATCAATATGATGAGATGCTGTTGACATCAATATGATGAGATGCTGTTGATATCAATATGATGAGATGCTGTTGATATCGACCTGATGAGATGCTGTTGATATCGACCTGATGAGTTGCTGTTGATATCAATATGATGAGATAAGTAGTAACATTAACATGATGCTTTATCTGGACATGGTTCTACAGGACCTCCACCAGCCAACCAGTAGTAACATTAACATGATGCTTTATCTGGACATGGTTCGTCAGGACCTCCACCAGCCAACCAGTAGTAACATTAACATGATGCTTTATCTGGACATGGTTCGTCAGGACCTCCACCAGCCAACCAGTAGTAACATTAACATGATGCTTTATCTGGACATGGTTCTACAGGACCTCCACCAGCCAACCAGTAGTAACATTAACATGATGATTTATCTGGACATGGTTCTCCAGGACCTCCACCAGCCAACCAGTAGTAACATTAACATGATGCTTTATCTGGACGTGGTTCTACAGGACCTCCACCAGCCAACCAGTAGTAACATTAACATGATGCTTTATCTGGACATGGTTCTCCAGGACCTCCACCAGCCAACCAGTAGTAACATTAACATGATGCTTTATCTGGACGTGGTTCGTCAGGACCTCCACCAGCCAACCAGTAGTAACATTAACATGATGCTTTATCTGGACATGGTTCGTCAGGACCTCCACCAGCCAACCAGTAGTAACATTAACATGATGCTTTATCTGGACGTGGTTCACCAGGACCTCCACCAGCCAACCAGTAGTAACATTAACATGATGCTTTATCTGGACATGGTGCTCCAGGACCTCCACCAGCCAACCAGTAGTAACATTAACATGATGCTTTATCTGGACATGGTTCTCCAGGACCTCCACCAGCCAACCAGTAGTAACATTAACATGATGCTTTATCTGGACATGGTTCTCCAGGACCTCCACCAGCCAACCAGTAGTAACATTAACATGATGCTTTATCTGGACATGGTTCTCCAGGACCTTCACCAGCCAACCAGTAGTAACATTAACATGATGCTTTATCTGGACATGGTTCTACAGGACCTCCACCAGCCAACCAGTAGTAAAATTAACATGATGCTTTATCTGGACATGGTTCTCCAGGACCTCCACCAGCCAACCAGTAGTAACATTAACATGATGCTTTATCTGGACATGGTTCTCCAGGACCTCCACCAGCCAACCAGTAGTAACATTAACATGATGCTTTATCTGGACATGGTTCTACAGGACCTCCACCAGCCAACCAGTAGTAACATTAACATGATGCTTTATCTGGACATGGTTCTCCAGGACCTCCACCAGCCAACCAGTAGTAACATTAACATGATGCTTTATCTGGACATGGTTCTCCAGGACCTCCACCAGCCAACCAGTAGTAACATTAACATGATGCTTTATCTGGACGTGGTTCTACAGGACCTCCACCAGCCAACCAGTAGTAACATTAACATGATGCTTTATCTGGACATGGTTCTACAGGACCTCCACCAGCCAACCAGTAGTAACATTAACATGATGCTTTATCTGGACGTGGTTCTACAGGAACTCCACCAGCCAACCAGTAGTAACATTAACATGATGCTTTATCTGGACGTGATTAAATCAGGACCTCCACCAGCCAACCAGTAGTAACATTAACATGATGCTTTATCTGGACGTGGTTCACCAGGACCTCCACCAGCCAACCAGTAGTAACATAAACATGATGCTTTATCTGGACGTGGTTCTACAGGACCTCCACCAGCCAACCAGTAGTAACATTAACATGATGCTTTATCTGGACGTGGTTCGTCAGGACCTCCACCAGCCAACCAGTAGTAACATTAACATGATGCTTTATCTGGACGTGGTTCGTCAGGAGATCCACCAGCCAACCAGTAGTAACATTAACATGATGCTTTATCTGGACGTGGTTCGTCAGGACCTCCACCAGCCAACCAGTAGTAACATTAACATGATGCTTTATCTGGACGTGGTTCGTCAGGAACTACAGCAGCCAACCAGTAGTAACATTAACATGATGCTTTATCTGGACATGGTTCTACAGGACCTCCAGCAGCCAACCAGTTGTAACATTAACATGATGCTTTATCTGGACGTGGTTCATCAGGACCTCCACCAGCCAACCAGTAGTAACATCAACATGATGCTTTATCTGGACGTGGTTCTACAGGACCTCCACCAGCCAACCAGTAGTAACATTAACATGATGCTTTATCTGGACGTGGTTCTACAGGACCTCCACCAGCCAACCAGTTGTAACATTAACATGATGCTTTATCTGGACCTGGTTCTACAGGACCTCCACCAGCCAACCAGTAGTAAGATTAACATGTGCTTTATCTGGACGTGGTTCTCCAGGACCTCCACCAGCCAACCAGTAGTAACATTAACATGATGCTTTATCTAGACTTGGTTCACCAGGACCTCCACCAGCCAACCAGTAGTAACATTAACATGATGCTTTATCTGGACGTGGTTCGTCAGGACCTCCACCAGCCAACCAGTAGTAACATTAACATGATGCTTTATCTGGACATGGTTCGTCAGGACCTCCACCAGCCAACCAGTAGTAACATTAACATGATGCTTTATCTGGACGTGGTTCTACAGGACCTCCACCAGCCAACCAGTAGTAACATTAACATGATGCTTTATCTGGACGTGGTTCCACAGGACCTCCACCAGCCAACCAGTAGTAACATTAACATGATGCTTTATCTGGACGTGGTTCATCAGGACCTCCACCAGCCAACCAGTAGTAACATTAACATGATGCTTTATCTGGACATGGTTCTCCAGGACCTCCACCAGCCAACCAGTAGTAACATTAACATGATGCTTTATCTGGACATGGTTCTCCAGGACCTCCACCAGCCAACCAGTAGTAACATTAACATGATGCTTTATCTGGACGTGGTTCTACAGGACCTCCACCAGCCAAACAGTAGTAACATTAACATGATGCTTTATCTGGATATGGTTCTACAGGACCTCCACCAGCCAACCAGTAGTAACATTAACATGATGCTTTATCTGGACGTGGTTCGTCAGGACCTCCACCAGCCAACCAGTAGTAACATTAACATGATGCTTTATCTGGACATGGTTCGTCAGGACCTCCACCAGCCAACCAGTAGTAACATTAACATGATGCTTTATCTGGACGTGGTTCTACAGGACCTCCACCAGCCAACCAGTAGTAACATTAACATGATGCTTTATCTGGACGTGGTTCCACAGGACCTCCACCAGCCAACCAGTAGTAACATTAACATGATGCTTTATCTGGACGTGGTTCATCAGGACCTCCACCAGCCAACCAGTAGTAACATTAACATGATGCTTTATCTGGACCTGGTTCTACAGGACCTCCACCAGCCAACCAGTAGTAAGATTAACATGTGCTTTATCTGGACGTGGTTCTCCAGGACCTCCACCAGCCAACCAGTAGTAACATTAACATGATGCTTTATCTAGACTTGGTTCACCAGGACCTCCACCAGCCAACCAGTAGTAACATTAACATGTTGCTTTATCTGGACGTGGTTCGTCAGGACCTCCACCAGCCAACCAGTAGTAACATTAACATGATGCTTTATCTGGACATGGTTCGTCAGGACCTCCACCAGCCAACCAGTAGTAACATTAACATGATGCTTTATCTGGACGTGGTTCTACAGGACCTCCACCAGCCAACCAGTAGTAACATTAACATGATGCTTTATCTGGACGTGGTTCCACAGGACCTCCACCAGCCAACCAGTAGTAACATTAACATGATGCTTTATCTGGACGTGGTTCATCAGGACCTCCACCAGCCAACCAGTAGTAACATTAACATGATGCTTTATCTGGACATGGTTCTCCAGGACCTCCACCAGCCAACCAGTAGTAACATTAACATGATGCTTTATCTGGACATGGTTCTCCAGGACCTCCACCAGCCAACCAGTAGTAACATTAACATGATGCTTTATCTGGACGTGGTTCTACAGGACCTCCACCAGCCAAACAGTAGTAACATTAACATGATGCTTTATCTGGACATGGTTCTACAGGACCTCCACCAGCCAACCAGTAGTAACATTAACATGATGCTTTATCTGGACGTGGTTCGTCAGGACCTCCACCAGCCAACCAGTAGTAACATTAACATGATGCTTTATCTGGACATGGTTCGTCAGGACCTCCACCAGCCAACCAGTAGTAACATTAACATGATGCTTTATCTGGACGTGGTTCTACAGGACCTCCACCAGCCAACCAGTAGTAACATTAACATGATGCTTTATCTGGACGTGGTTCCACAGGACCTCCACCAGCCAACCAGTAGTAACATTAACATGATGCTTTATCTGGACGTGGTTCATCAGGACCTCCACCAGCCAACCAGTAGTAACATTAACATGATGCTTTATCTGGACGTGGTTCTACAGGACCTCCACCAGCCAACCAGTAGTAACATTAACATGATGCTTTATCTGGACATGGTTCTCCAGGACCTCCACCAGCCAACCAGTAGTAACATTAACATGATGCTTTATCTGGACATGGTTCTCCAGGACCTCCACCAGCCAACCAGTAGTAACATTAACATGATGATTTATCTGGACGTGGTTCTACAGGACCTCCACCAGCCAAACAGTAGTAACATTAACATGATGCTTTATCTGGACATGGTTCTACAGGACCTCCACCAGCCAACCAGTAGTAACATTAACATGATGCTTTATCTGGACGTGGTTCTACAGGAACTCCACCAGCCAACAAGTAGTAACATTAACATGATGCTTTATCTGGACGTGATTCGTCAGGACCTCCACCAGCCAACCAGTAGTAACATTAACATGATGCTTTATCTGGACGTGGTTCACCAGGACCTCCACCAGCCAACCAGTAGTAACATAAACATGATGCTTTATCTGGACGTGGTTCTACAGGACCTCCACCAGCCAACCAGTAGTAACATTAACATGATGCTTTATCTGGACGTGGTTCGTCAGGACCTCCAGCAGCCAACCAGTTGTAACATTAACATGATGCTTTATCTGGACGTGGTTCATCAGGACCTCCACCAGCCAACCAGTAGTAACATTAACATGATGCTTTATCTGGACGTGGTTCGTCAGGACCTCCACCAGCCAACCAGTAGTAACATTAACATGATGCTTTATCTGGACGTGGTTCGTCAGGAACTCCAGCAGCCAACCAGTAGTAACATTAACATGATGCTTTATCTGGACATGGTTCTACAGGACCTCCACCAGCCAACCAGTAGTAAGATTAACATGTGCTTTATCTGGACGTGGTTCTCAAGGACCTCCACCAGCCAACCAGTAGTAACATTAACATGATGCTTTATCTAGACTTGGTTCACCAGGACCTCCACCAGCCAACCAGTAGTAACATTAACATGATGCTTTATCTGGACGTGGTTCGTCAGGACCTCCACCAGCCAACCAGTAGTAACATTAACATGATGCTTTATCTGGACATGGTTCGTCAGGACCTCCACCAGCCAACCAGTAGTAACATTAACATGATGCTTTATCTGGACGTGGTTCTACAGGACCTCCACCAGCCAACCAGTAGTAACATTAACATGATGCTTTATCTGGACGTGGTTCCACAGGACCTCCACCAGCCAACCAGTAGTAACATTAACATGATGCTTTATCTGGACGTGGTTCATCAGGACCTCCACCAGCCAACCAGTAGTAACATCAACATGATGCTTTATCTGGACGTGGTTCATCAGGACCTCCAGCAGCCAACCAGTTGTAACATTAACATGATGCTTTATCAGGACCTCCACCAGCCAACCAGTAGTAACATTAACATGATGCTTTATCTGGACGTGGTTCTACAGGACCTCCACCAGCCAACCAGTAGTAACATTAACATGATGCTTTATCTGGACATGGTTCTCCAGGACCTCCACCAGCCAACCAGTAGTAACATTAACATGATGCTTTATCTGGACATGGTTCTCCAGGACCTCCACCAGCCAACCAGTAGTAACATTAACATGATGCTTTATCTGGACGTGGTTCTACAGGACCTCCACCAGCCAACCAGTAGTAACATTAACATGATGCTTTATCTGGACATGGTTCTACAGGACCTCCACCAGCCAACCAGTAGTAACATTAACATGATGCTTTATCTGGACGTGGTTCTACAGGAACTCCACCAGCCAACCAGTAGTAACATTAACATGATGCTTTATCTGGACGTGATTCGTCAGGACCTCCACCAGCCAACCAGTAGTAACATTAACATGATGCTTTATCTGGACGTGGTTCACCAGGACCTCCACCAGCCAACCAGTAGTAACATAAACATGATGCTTTATCTGGACGTGGTTCTACAGGACCTCCACCAGCCAACCAGTAGTAACATTAACATGATGCTTTATCTGGACGTGGTTCGTCAGGACCTCCACCAGCCAACCAGTAGTAACATTAACATGATGCTTTATCTGGACGTGGTTCGTCAGGAGATCCACCAGCCAACCAGTAGTAACATTAACATGATGCTTTATCTGGACGTGGTTCGTCAGGACCTCCACCAGCCAACCAGTAGTAACATTAACATGATGCTTTATCTGGACGTGGTTCGTCAGGAACTACAGCAGCCAACCAGTAGTAACATTAACATGATGCTTTATCTGGACATGGTTCTACAGGACCTCCAGCAGCCAACCAGTTGTAACATTAACATGATGCTTTATCTGGACGTGGTTCATCAGGACCTCCACCAGCCAACCAGTAGTAACATCAACATGATGCTTTATCTGGACGTGGTTCTACAGGACCTCCACCAGCCAACCAGTAGTAACATTAACATGATGCTTTATCTGGACGTGGTTCTACAGGACCTCCACCAGCCAACCAGTTGTAACATTAACATGATGCTTTATCTGGACCTGGTTCTACAGGACCTCCACCAGCCAACCAGTAGTAAGATTAACATGTGCTTTATCTGGACGTGGTTCTCCAGGACCTCCACCAGCCAACCAGTAGTAACATTAACATGATGCTTTATCTAGACTTGGTTCACCAGGACCTCCACCAGCCAACCAGTAGTAACATTAACATGATGCTTTATCTGGACGTGGTTCGTCAGGACCTCCACCAGCCAACCAGTAGTAACATTAACATGATGCTTTATCTGGACATGGTTCGTCAGGACCTCCACCAGCCAACCAGTAGTAACATTAACATGATGCTTTATCTGGACGTGGTTCTACAGGACCTCCACCAGCCAACCAGTAGTAACATTAACATGATGCTTTATCTGGACGTGGTTCCACAGGACCTCCACCAGCCAACCAGTAGTAACATTAACATGATGCTTTATCTGGACGTGGTTCATCAGGACCTCCACCAGCCAACCAGTAGTAACATTAACATGATGCTTTATCTGGACATGGTTCTCCAGGACCTCCACCAGCCAACCAGTAGTAACATTAACATGATGCTTTATCTGGACATGGTTCTCCAGGACCTCCACCAGCCAACCAGTAGTAACATTAATATGATGCTTTATCTGGACGTGGTTCTACAGGACCTCCACCAGCCAAACAGTAGTAACATTAACATGATGCTTTATCTGGACATGGTTCTACAGGACCTCCACCAGCCAACCAGTAGTAACATTAACATGATGCTTTATCTGGACGTGGTTCTACAGGAACTCCACCAGCCAACCAGTAGTAACATTAACATGATGCTTTATCTGGACGTGATTCGTCAGGACCTCCACCAGCCAACCAGTAGTAACATTAACATGATGCTTTATCTGGACGTGGTTCACCAGGACCTCCACCAGCCAACCAGTAGTAACATAAACATGATGCTTTATCTGGACGTGGTTCTACAGGACCTCCCCAGCCAACCAGTAGTAACATTAACATGATGCTTTATCTGGACGTGGTTCGTCAGGACCTCCACCAGCCAACCAGTAGTAACATTAACATGATGCTTTATCTGGACGTGGTTCGTCAGGAGATCCACCAGCCAACCAGTAGTAACATTAACATGATGCTTTATCTGGACGTGGTTCGTCAGGACCTCCACCAGCCAACCAGTAGTAACATTAACATGATGCTTTATCTGGACGTGGTTCGTCAGGAACTCCAGCAGCCAACCAGTAGTAACATTAACATGATGCTTTATCTGGACATGGTTCTACAGGACCTCCAGCAGCCAACCAGTTGTAACATTAACATGATGCTTTATCTGGACGTGGTTCATCAGGACCTCCACCAGCCAACCAGTAGTAACATCAACATGATGCTTTATCTGGACGTGGTTCTACAGGACCTCCACCAGCCAACCAGTAGTAACATTAACATGATGCTTTATCTGGACGTGGTTCTACAGGACCTCCACCAGCCAACCAGTTGTAACATTAACATGATGCTTTATCTGGACCTGGTTCTACAGGACCTCCACCAGCCAACCAATAGTAAGATTGACATGTGCTTTATCTGGACGTGGTTCTCCAGGACCTCCACCAGCCAACCAGTAGTAACATTAACATGATGCTTTATCTAGACTTGGTTCACCAGGACCTCCACCAGCCAACCAGTAGTAACATTAACATGATGCTTTATCTGGACGTGGTTCGTCAGGACCTCCACCAGCCAACCAGTAGTAACATTAACATGATGCTTTATCTGGACATGGTTCGTCAGGACCTCCACCAGCCAACCAGTAGTAACATTAACATGATGCTTTATCTGGACGTGGTTCTACAGGACCTCCACCAGCCAACCAGTAGTAACATTAACATGATGCTTTATCTGGACGTGGTTCCACAGGACCTCCACCAGCCAACCAGTAGTAACATTAACATGATGCTTTATCTGGACGTGGTTCATCAGGACCTCCACCAGCCAACCAGTAGTAACATCAACATGATGCTTTATCTGGACGTGGTTCATCAGGACCTCCAGCAGCAAACCAGTTGTAACATTAACATGATGCTTTATCAGGACCTCCACCAGCCAACCAGTAGTAACATTAACATGATGCTTTATCTGGACGTGGTTCTACAGGACCTCCACCAGCCAACCAGTAGTAACATTAACATGATGCTTTATCTGGACGTGGTTCTACATGACCTCCACCAGCCAACCAGTAGTAACATTAACATGATGCTTTATCTGGACGTGGTTCGTCAGGAGATCCACCAGCCAACCAGTAGTAACATTAACATGATGCTTTATCTGGACGTGGTTCGTCAGGACCTCCACCAGCCAACCAGTAGTAACATTAACATGATGCTTTATCTGGACGTGGTTCTACATGACCTCCACCAGCCAACCAGTAGTAACATTAACATGATGCTTTATCTGGACGTGGTTCGTCAGGAGATCCACCAGCCAACCAGTAGTAACATTAACATGATGCTTTATCTGGACGTGGTTCGTCAGGACCTCCACCAGCCAACCAGTAGTAACATTAACATGATGCTTTATCTGGACGTGGTTCTACAGGACCTCCACCAGCCAACCAGTAGTAACATTAACATGATGCTTTATCTGGACGTGGTTCGTCAGGAACTCCAGCAGCCAACCAGTAGTAACATTAACATGATGCTTTATCTGGACATGGTTCTACAGGACCTCCAGCAGCCAACCAGTTGTAACATTAACATGATGCTTTATCTGGACGTGGTTCATCAGGACCTCCACCATCCAACCAGTAGTAACATCAACATGATGCTTTATCTGGACGTGGTTCTACAGGACCTCCACCAGCCAACCAGTAGTAACATTAACATGATGCTTTATCTGGACGTGGTTCTACAGGACCTCCACCAGCCAACCAGTTGTAACATTAACATGATGCTTTATCTGGACCTGGTTCTACAGGACCTCCACCAGCCAACCAGTAGTAAGATTAACATGTGCTTTATCTGGACGTGGTTCTCCAGGACCTCCACCAGCCAACCAGTAGTAACATTAACATGATGCTTTATCTAGACTTGGTTCACCAGGACCTCCACCAGCCAACCAGTAGTAACATTAACATGATGCTTTATCTGGACGTGGTTCGTCAGGACCTGCACCAGCCAACCAGTAGTAACATTAACATGATGCTTTATCTGGACATGGTTCGTCAGGACCTCCACCAGCCAACCAGTAGTAACATTAACATGATGCTTTATCTGGACGTGGTTCGTCAGGACCTCCACCAGCCAACCAGTAGTAACATTAACATGATGCTTTATCTGGACGTGGTTCTACATGACCTCCACCAGCCAACCAGTAGTAACATTAATATGATGCTTTATCTGGACGTGGTTCGTCAGGAGATCCACCAGCCAACCAGTAGTAACATTAACATGATGCTTTATCTGGACGTGGTTCGTCAGGACCTCCACCAGCCAACCAGTAGTAACATTAACATGATGCTTTATCTGGACGTGGTTCTACAGGACCTCCACCAGCCAACCAGTAGTAACATTAACATGATGCTTTATCTGGACGTGGATCGTCAGGAACTCCAGCAGCCAACCAGTAGTAACATTAACATGATGCTTTATCTGGACATGGTTCTACAGGACCTCCAGCAGCCAACCAGTTGTAACATTAACATGATGCTTTATCTGGACGTGGTTCATCAGGACCTCCACCAGCCAACCAGTAGTAACATCAACATGATGCTTTATCTGGACGTGGTTCTACAGGACCTCCACCAGCCAACCAGTAGTAACATTAACATGATGCTTTATCTGGACGTGGTTCTACAGGACCTCCACCAGCCAACCAGTTGTACCATTAACATGATGCTTTATCTGGACCTGGTTCTACAGGACCTCCACCAGCCAACCAGTAGTAAGATTAACATGTGCTTTATCTGGACGTGGTTCTCCAGGACCTCCACCAGCCAACCAGTAGTAACATTAACATGATGCTTTATCTAGACTTGGTTCACCAGGACCTCCACCAGCCAACCAGTAGTAACATTAACATGATGCTTTATCTGGACGTGGTTCGTCAGGACCTCCACCAGCCAACCAGTAGTAACATTAACATGATGCTTTATCTGGACATGGTTCGTCAGGACCTCCACCAGCCAACCAGTAGTAACATTAACATGATGCTTTATCTGGACGTGGTTCTACAGGACCTCCACCAGCCAACCAGTAGTAACATTAACATGATGCTTTCTCTGGACGTGGTTCCACAGGACCTCCACCAGCCAACCAGTAGTAACATTAACATGATGCTTTATCTGGACGTGGTTCATCAGGACCTCCACCAGCCAACCAGTAGTAACATCAACATGATGCTTTATCTGGACGTGGTTCATCAGGACCTCCAGCAGCCAACCAGTTGTAACATTAACATGATGCTTTATCAGGACCTCCACCAGCCAACCAGTAGTAACATTAACATGATGCTTTATCTGGACGTGGTTCTACAGGACCTCCACCAGCCAACCAGTAGTAACATTAACATGATGCTTTATCTGGACGTGGTTCTACATGACCTCCACCAGCCAACCAGTAGTAACATTAACATGATGCTTTATCTGGACGTGGTTCGTCAGGACCTCCACCAGCAAACCAGTAGTAACATTAACATGATGCTTTATCTGGACGTGGTTCATCAGGACCTCTACCAGCTAACCAGTAGTAACATTAACATGATACTTTATCTGGACGTGGTTCTACAGGACCTCCACCAGCCAACCAGTAGTAACATTAACATGATACTTTATCTGGACATGGTTCTACAGGACCTCCACCAGCCAACCAGTAGTAACATTAACATGATGCTTTATCTGGACGTGGTTCCACAGGACCTCCACCAGCCAACCAGTAGTAACATTAACATGATGCTTTATCTGGACGTGGTTCCACAGGACCTCCACCAGCGAACCAGTAGTAACATTAACATGATACTTTATCTGGACATGGTTCTACAGGACCTCCAGCAGCCAACCAGTTGTAACATTAACATGATGCTTTATCAGGACCTCCACCAGCCAACCAGTAGTAACATTAACATGATGCTTTATCTGGACGTGGTTCGTCAGGACCTCCACCAGCCAACCAGTAGTAACATTAACATGATACTTTATCTGGACATGGTTCTACAGGACCTCCAGCAGCCAACCAGTTGTAACATTAACATGATGCTTTATCTGGACGTGGTTCACCAGGACCTCCACCAGCCAACCAGTAGTAACATTAACATGATGCTTTATCTGGACCTGGTTCGTCAGGACCTCCACCATCCAACCAGTAGTAACATTAACATGATGCTTTATCAGGACCTCCACCAGCCAACCAGTAGTAACATTAACATGATGCTTTATCTGGACGTGGTTCACCAGGACCTCCACCAGCCAACCAGTAGTAACATTAACATGATGCTTTATCTGGACGTGGTTCACCAGGACCTCCACCAGCCAACCAGTAGTAACATTAACATGATGCTTTATCTGGACGTGGTTCTACAGGACCTCCACCAGCCAACCAGTAGTAACATTAACATGATGCTTTATCTGGACATGGTTAATCAGGACCTCCACCAGCCAACCAGTAGAAACATTAACATGATACTTTATCTGGACGTGGTTCGTCAGGACCTCCACCATCCAACCAGTAGTAACATTAACATGATGCTTTATCAGGACCTCCACCAGCCAACCAGTAGTAACATTAACATGATGCTTTATCTGGACGTGGTTCGTCAGGACCTCCACCATCCAACCAGTAGTAACATTAACATGATGCTTTATCAGGACCTCCACCAGCCAACCAGTAGTAACTTTAACATGATGCTTTATCTGGACGTGGTTCTACAGGACCTCCACCAGCCAACCAGTAGTAACATTAACATGATGTTTTATCTGGACATGGTTCTACAGGACCTCCAGCAGCCAACCAGTAGTAACATTAACATGATGCTTTATCTGGACGTGGTTCTACAGGACCTCTACCAGCCAACCAGTAGTAACATTAACATGATACTTTATCTGGACATGGTTCTACAGGACCTCCACCAGCCAACCAGTAGTAACATTAACATGATGCTTTATCTGGACGTGGTTCTACAGGACCTCCACCAGCCAACCAGTAGTAACATTAACGTGATGCTTTATCTGGACGCGGTTCATCAGGACCTCCACCAGGCAACCAGTAGTAACATTAACATGATGCTTTATCTGGACGTGGTTCTACAGGACCTCCACCAGCCAACCAGTAGTAACATTAACAGGATACTTTATCTGGACATGGTTCTACAGGACCTCCAGCAGCTAACCAGTTGTAACATTAACATGATGCTTTATCTGGACATGGTTCTACAGGACCTCCACCAGCCAACCAGTTGTAACATTAACATGATGCTTTATCTGGACGTGGTTCGTCAGGACCTCCACCAGCCGACCAGTAGTAACATTAACATGATGCTTTCTCTGGACGTGGTTCTACAGGACCTCCACCAGCCAACCAGTAGTAACATTAACATGATGCTTTATCTGGACGTGGTTCTACAGGACCTCCACCAGCCAACCAGTAGTAACATTAACATGATGCTTTCTCTGGACGTGGTTCGTCAGGACCTCCACCAGCCAACCAGTAGTAACATTAACATGATGCTTTATCTGGACGTGGTTCTACAGGACCTCCACCAGCCGAAGCTAAGTAGTAACATTAACATGATGCCTTCTAATTGCAGTCGCTGTACTCATAGCATACAGGAGAACGATCGCCTTAAAGCGAGGATAGCTGTGCTACAAGCCCAGCTTCAGACGCAATCGTTAGGCAAGGGTAATTGAAGTGTAGGAAAGAGTCTCACAACTCAATCTCTGGGTAAACTGTTTTCTGCTCCTCCCAAAAGATTGAATTTGGAGAAATTTGGGCCTCTTTCTGGGACTCACCCACAAACAGGACAAAGCCTGGCCTGTTGAGGAGTGACGGACTCCATCCTAGCTGGAGGGGTGCTCTCATCTTATCTACGAACATAGACAGGACTCTAACTCCTCTAGCTCCACAATGAAATAGGGTGCAGGCCAGGCAGCAGGCTGTTAGCCAGCCTGCCAGCTTAGTGGAGTCTGCAACTAGCACAGTCAGTGTAGTCAGCTCAGCTATCAACATTGAGACTGTGTCTGTGCCTCGACCCAGGTTGGGAAAAACTAAACATGGCGGTGTTTCCCTTAGCAAACTCACTAGGATAAAGACCTCCTCCATTCCTGTCATTATTGAAAGAGATCGTGATACCTCACATCACATAATAGGGCTACTTAATGTTAGATCCCTTACTTCAAAGGCAATTATAGTCAATTAACTAATCACTAATCATAATCTTGATGTGTTTGGCCTGACTGAAACATGGCTTAAGCTTGATGAATTTATTGTGTTAAATGAGGCCTCTCCTCCTGGTTACACTAGTGACCATATCCCCGTTTATCCCGCAAAGGGGGTGTTGCTAACATGTACGATAGCAAATTTCAATTTACAAAAAAAATAAAGACTGTGCTTTTGTCTTTTGAGCTTCTAGTCATGAAATCTATGCAGCCTACTCAATCACTTTAAAAAAGTCCCTCCCTGGAAGCCTGTGTTTGAGACATAAGGAAGTGGATGGTGGCCAATGTTCTACTTATAAACTCAGGCAAAATGGAGATGCTAGTTCTAGGTCCCAAGAAACAAAGAGATCTTCTGTTGAATATGACAATTAATCTTGATGGTTGTACAGTCGTCTCAAATAAAACTGTGAAGGACCTCGGCGTTACTCTGGACCCTGATCTCTCTTTTGACGAACATACAGTACCAGGCCTGTTTCAAGGTTTGAAACTTGACTTGATCCAAAGAATGTGATCATATGAACCCAGTGCAAGCCTCCCTACACTGGCTTCCTGTCAAGGCTCAGGCTGATGTCAAGGTTTTAACCTACCAAGCATTACATGGGCCTGCTCCTACCTATCTTTCTGATTTGGTGTTGCCATACATACCTACACGTATGCTACGGTCACAAGACGTAGGTCTCCTTACTGTCCCCAGAATTTCTGAGCAAACAGCTGGAGTCAGGGCTTTCTCCTATAGAGCTCCATTTTTATGGAATCGTCTGCCTACCCATGTGAGAGACGCAGACTCGGTCTCGACCTTTAAGTCTTTACAGAAGAATAATCTCTTCAGTGGGTCATATGATTGACTATAGTCTGACCCACAAGTGTGAAGGTGAACGGAAAGGCACTGGAGCATCAGATGATGTAAGAAGGACATTATAAATGCATTTGATTGATTGACCTATCCTTAGATCCATCCCTGTGTAGAGAGGTATCCTATTTCGCCTCCTCCCTAGGGATGTTAGTCCAGACTCCTCCCCAGGGATGTTAGTTCAGCCTCCTCCCCAGGGATGTTAGTTCAGCCTCCTCCCCCAGGGATGTTAGTTCAGCCTCCTCCCCAGAGATGTTAGTTCAGCCTCCTCCCCAGGGATGTTAGTTCAGCCTCCTCCCCAGGGATGTTAGTTCAGCCTCCTCCCCCAGGGATGTTAGTTCAGCCTCCTCCCCAGGGATGTTAGTCCAGCCTCTTCCCCAGGGATGTTAGTTCAGCCTCCTCCCCAGGGATGTTAGTTCAGCCTCCTCCCCCAGGGATGTTAGTTCAGCCTCCTCCCCCAGGGATGTTAGTTCAGCCTCCTCCCCCAGGGATGTTAGTTCAGCCTCCTCCCCCAGGGATGTTAGTTCAGCCTCCTCCCCCAGGGATGTTAGTTCAGCCTCCTCCCCCAGGGATGTTAGTTCAGCCTCCTCCCCAGGGATGTTAGTCCAGACTCCTCCCCAGGGATGTTAATACAGCCTCCTCCCCAGGGATGTTAGTCCAGACTCCTACCCAGGGATGTTAGTTCAGCCTCCTCCCTAGGGATGTTAGTCCTTCCCCGGTGAATGTATTATAAAGACAGAGATAGATGTTGTGTTATAATCTAATATAATGTGTTGTGAGTTAAAAAATCTAATATATTTTAGCAAACATAGAGATTAAATTTACACAAAAATAATGTTGAATACTAAAATGTATTTATACTGAACCAAAATAAAAAGTTTTGGTTCCATGTTTCATGAGCTGAATTATATGAGCTCAAATATTCCATACGCACAAAAAGCTTATTTCTCTCAAGTATGTCCTGTTAGTGAGCATTTCTCCTTTGCCAAGATAATCCATCCATTTGACAGGTGTGGCATATCAAGAAGCTGATTAAACAGCATGGTCATTACACAGGTGCACCTTGTGCTGGGGACAGTAAAGGCAACTGTAAAATGTGCAGTATTGTCAAACAACACAAGGCCACAGATGTCTCAGGCTTTGATGAAGCGTATACTTGGTATGCTGACTGCAGGAATGTCCACCAGAGCTGTTGCCAGAGATGTTAATTTCTCTCCCATAAGCTGCCTCCAACGTTGTTTTAGAGAATTTGGCAGAACCTCCAACCGGCCTCAGAACCACAGACCACGTGTAACCACACCCAGGACCTCCCCATCCGGCTTCTTCACCTGTAGGATCGTCTGAGACCAGCTACTCAGACAGCTGATGAACCTGAGGAGTATTTCTGTCTGGCATGTTGAGGGGAAAAACTCATTCTGATTGGCTGGGCCTGGCTCCCCAAGGGGCGGCCATGGCTTCCCAGTGGGTGGGCCTATGCCCTCCCAGGCCCTCCATGGCTGTCCCCTGTCCATTCATGTGAAATCCGTAGATTAGTGAGTCATTTTTTTCAATTGACTGCTTTCCTTATAGGAACTGCATGCTTGTCTTTAATTAATGCTGACATATTTACAGATCTCTAATTCTCAGTTTTGCCTATAAAGTGTTTGAAGACTCAGTTTGTGGTGTAATGCAGAGGAACAAGTGAAGAGATGCTGTCAGTGGGGCGTGGGGGGGCAAATGAAGAGATGCTGTCAGTGGGGGAACAAGTGAAGAGATGCTGTCAGTGGGGCGTGGGGGGGCAAATGAAGAGATGCTGTCAGTGGGGGGGGAACAAGTGAAGAGATGCTGTCAGTGGGGGGGACAAGTGAAGAGATGCTGTCAGTGGGGGGGACAAATGAAGAGATGCTGTCAGTGGGGGGGGCAAGTGCAGAGATGCTGTCAGTGGGGGGACAAGTGAAGAGATGCTGTCAGTGGGGGGGGGGACAAGTGAAGAGATGCTGTCAGTGGGGGGGGGACAAGTGAAGAGATGCTGTCAGTGGGGGGGGGGACAAGTGAAGAGATGCTGTCAGTGGGGGGGAATAAGTGAAGAGATGCTGTCAGTGGGGGGGGGACAAGTGAAGAGATGCTGTCAGTGGGGGAATAAGTGAAGAGATGCTGTCAGTGGGGGGGGGACAAGTGAAGAGATGCTGTCAGTGGGGGGGGAATAAGTGAAGAGATGCTGTCAGTGGGGGGAACAAGTGAAGAGATGCGT
>NW_027012952.1:0-17692 GCF_036934945.1 Oncorhynchus masou masou
TGCCTCGACACTCTAACCACTAGGCTACCCTGCCTCCTCTACACTATAACCACTAGGCTACCCTGCCGCCTCGACACTCTAACCACTAGGCTACCCTGCCTCCTCTACACTCTAACCACTAGGCTACCCTGCCGCCTCGACACTCTAACCACTAGGCTACCCTGCCTCCTCTACACTATAACCACTAGGCTACCCTGCCTCCTCTACACTATAACCACTAGGCTACCCTGCCGCCTCGACACTCTAACCACTAGGCTACCCTGCCGCCTCGACACTCTAACCACTAGGCTACCCTGCCGCCTCGACACTCTAACCACTAGGCTACCCTGCCGCCTCGACACTCTAACCACTAGGCTACCCTGCCGCCTCGACACTCTAACCACTAGGCTACCCTGCCGCTTTCATGAATTGTTCCTTCCCTATTGTGGAGTGGAGGAGTTCAGCGTGGGGTTCAGAACCGTTTCCAGAGTTTGTTAAAATGTGTCACTCGTCAATATGACAACATTGTGGGAGTACAAGAACATGGTTGGGGTTGTTGTTGAAATGTGGATAAGTATTTTAATGGGCCTGTTGAAATGATGTGTACCGTCTTAGTCTAGTGTGACAGGAGGAATAGCTGTGACAGACTAGACCTAGACGCCATCCCATAAAGGCACCTATTCCCTATTAAGCACACTCCTTTACCCAGGACCCATAGGGCTCTAGTCAACAGTAGGGCACCTCCGACAGGGAGGGAGAGGTATTTTGAAAGGTATCATCTGCAGCACAACAATGTGTGAATTCAGGATGGAAAATCATAGGGACGGTCCAAATGGCTTTAAGAGAGAAATCAGTCCAAGCTATTTCAGAGATGAAGAATTAGGCAAAACTAGTTTGGTATTTCAAGCGGTCTGACAGCTCAACATAGACAGGTGAATGTTAAGGACTTTCAACACCGCAGCCAGTGGAAAGTCTTTGTTAGAGGACAGACCTTTCAATATTTGTATCTATTATGAGATCCCCCATTGCTCTTCCTTTGGGTCCAGGTAAATTAAGGCGAGTTTATACCGTTTTAAATGTTTTAAAAACATTACAATACATTCACAGATTTCATCTGTGTGGCCTCAAGCCTTTACTTCACCGCTACCACATGTGAAACCCATGTGTATATAGTGCAGTATTCATGTCCCCCCTGTTCCAATAGACTAAGATGTCACCGGTCAACACATACATACCGCGGCCAGTCAAAACAGAGCACACTTTCCTTTAGCCTTCCATTAAAGATGTGTCTGAAATGACCCATAGAGGTCTGGTCAAAACAAAACGCCCGGAAAGTACTCAGACCCCCACTGACTTGCACAAATTAAGTTACAGCCTTATTCTAAAAGTGGATTCAATTGTTTCCAATCAATCTACACACAACATCCAGCAATGACAGAAACAAGTTCATACGTTTTTGCAAATTAATAAAACAACGGAAATTATCAGTATTCAGACCCTCCTCACTACTTTGGCAACGTTACAGCCTCAACTCTTCTTGGGTTTGGCCTTCTACCAAGCTTGGCACACTGTATTTGGGAGATTCTCCCATTCTTCTCTGCAGATCCTCTCAAGCTCTGTCAGGTTGGATGGGGAGTGTCGCTACGCTCTTTTCAGGTCTCCAGAGATGTTCGATGGGGTTGAAGCCTGGTCTCTGGCTGGGCCCCTCAGGACATTCAGAGAGTTGTCCTGGCGCCACTCCTACGCTGTCTTGGCTGTGTGCTTAGGGTTAAGGTCGTTATCCTGTTGGCAGGTGAACCTTCGCCCTAGTCTGAGGTCCTGAGCCCTCTGGAGCAGGTTTTCATCAGGATCTCCTCTTTACTGTTCTCTGTTCATCTTACCCTCCATCTGACTAGTCTCCAGTCCCTGACACTGAAAAACATCCCCACAACATAATGCTTCACCGTGGTCTTTGCTCTGACATGCTGTGGGACCCTATATAGACAGGTGTCTGCACCTTACCAAATCATGTCCAATCAATATAATTTACCACAGGTGGACTCCAATCAAGTTGTAGAAACATCTCATCCAATCGAGTCGTAGAAACATCTCATCCAATCGAGTCGTAGAAACATCTCATCCAATCGAGTCGTAGAAACATCTCATCCAATCGAGTCGTGAAACATCTCATCCAATCGAGTCGTAGAAACATCTCATCCAATCGGGTAAAGAGCAATCTAAAACCAATAGTCGTAGAAACATCTCATCCAATCGAGTCGTAAAGCATCTCATCCAATCGAGTTTTAGAAACATCTCAACCAATCAAGTTGTAGAAACATCTCATCCAATCGAGTCGTAGAAACATCTCAAGGATGATGAATGGCAACAGGATGCACCTGAGCTCAATTTCAAGTTTCATAGCAGAAGGTCTGAATAAATAAAGAAAGGTATTTCTGTGTTTTTCGCTTTGTCATTATGGGGGGTAGTGTGTGTAGACTGATGAGGGGGAAAGGAATAAGGCTGTAACGTAACAACATGTGGGGGGGGTCTAAATGATTTCCAACTGCGCTGTATATAGGATCGACTGCTGTTTATTAAAATAAAATAATGGTTTTGGAGGATTACTGGTCAGAATATAAAGTTTTGCATTCCCATAAAGACCTAATCACCACCGTTCACACAAAAACAGACTAGTACAGAACAGCAGTGGAAAACACGACAGGACATATGGAAGTATGCATAGATTTTGTTGCTGCTACAATTATCATACATTTTTTTTTTAAACACTTTTTTTGTTGTTGTTGTTGATGACGAAAACATTTACAAGGGTGTTTCACTCACCTTCTCTACTCCAGAGGTCAAATCCATAGTTCTCAAGTTGTAGGGCTGAGATACAGGTCCAAAGAGGAATAAGAGCCTGTCTGAAGGTGTGTTGGATAGCTCTGCTCTCTTCAGAGAACTGTGGTGAACTCCACTGCACCACTACGGGTTTCTGCTGCACACCAGTCTGACAAAGAAGGCTTAAATGACTGGCCACTGGGATTCCCTGGAACACTGGTGCCAACCCAATCACAGCAAAGTAAAACACCCCACAACCAATAGAATTCCAGTGGTATTTTCCCCCTCCTCCTCCCACTTTTTCCCTCTCCCCCCTCCTCTCTTTCCTACAAATTGGGAACACCCATTGTCTGGAACAGATAGAGACATGACCTCACTGGTGAGTGAGGATACAATATCAGGCCCCAGGGAATGCGCCAGTCACATAGTACCCGTCCCAAGAGGCACCCTGCCCCCCCCACCCTCCCCCCCCCTTCACAGTGCACTACTTTGACCACGGGCTCCTAACGTAGAGACTAGGGTGCTTAATTGGGACACCTTAATAGTTGTGATCTCTTGCTGTTAGGGAGATGTTTCCTGTGCGTTTAAACCAGAACAGCTTTATTTTGCCTTTTTATAGAAGTGGGTGAACAGGAAGGAGGACAGGAGGACAGAGCCAAACCAATGCTCAGCAGTTTAGATTTTTGGGCCACACCGGCACACACACACACACACACACACACACACACACACACACACGGCACACACACACACACACTGAAGTTAAATTACAGGTTGCCTGGTCGAGACAGTCATGCACACACACACACACACACACACTGAAGTTAAATTACAGGTTGCCTGGTCGAGACAGTCAGGCACACACACACACACAAGACACACCGGCACACGCACACACACTGGTCGAGACAGTCATGCACACACACACACACTGAAGTTAAATTACAGGTTGCCTGGTCGAGACAGTCAGGCACACACACACACACACACACACACACACACACACACTGGCACACACACGCACACACCCGACACACACACTGAAGTTAAATTACAGGTTGCCTGGTCGAGACAGTCAGGCACACACACACACACACACACCAGCACACGCACACACACCAGCCACGCACACACACACACACACACACACACACACACACACACACACACACACACTGAAGTTAAAGTGCAGGTTGCCTGGTCGAGACAGTCATGCACACACACACACACACACACACTGGAAGTTAAATTACAGGTTGCCTGGTCGAGACAGTCATGCACACACACACACACACACTGAAGTTAAATTACAGGTTGCCTGGTCGAGACAGTCAGGCACACACACACACACACACACACTGAAGTTAAATTACAGGTTGCCTGGTCGAGACAGTCATGCCACACACACACACACACACACACACAAATTACAGGTTGCCCCGGTCGAGACAGTCATGCGCACACACACACACACACACACACACTGAAGTTAAATAAGACTGTCACACAAACTCTAGTAATGATGCATTATTATAACCTCATTCCAAACGTTGTGTTTTCAAACATCTGTGACTGAGCCCCACGTTGCATACAAAGCCATATAATTGCTCTACTACAAGTATATTGTCATACAGGAAAAAAAAAAGAAGGTACGGCAGATTTTTTAATTTTTATGTTTGAGCGATACTTTTGAGACCAATGCTTATGATATTGATATAGATCATATCACAACAAAGTCATGAAAAAGTTGCATTGTATAGAAAACTTAAAACCAAAATTGAACAATAAAGTGTTCATGATTGGACATTGACACGTCAGCGGTATCATCAATACGGTAATTGATTGAAAGGTCCACTGCTTTGCTTTGGCGCCATGGCGGTGTGTCAATCTCCAGTTATACACGGGACACTGTACATTGAACTCTTCACACAAATCCCTCACCTTTATTTTACAATCTCAACCTGTGCTAACCCCTCAACCTTACAGAACTCTAGTTCTCCTGGTGGCACATCTAAAAAGAGACAAACACTATTGGCTTCTGAAAGAAGTTGTGGAGACAGGATGAATCTCAAATGACATTTCCCTTTGATTTAGCTCTCACATCTTCTGCTCAGCTTTTTTCTCAAAAAATGTGAGACAGGATGAGAGGAAATTGAGGAAGGACTTTTTTAAAGATGTTTGGATCAGGAAATGAAGAATGGCTGGCAAGTGAAGGTTTCAGACAGTGTTGGACTAAAACACCAGCTCAACAGAACCCATCCATCTAAACAGTCTTCCATTGTTTCGACCAATGGTGGTCAAAGCAATAGAGAAAGACCACTGGCAACAGAACAAGGGTTGGCATCAGAGCATAAAGATCGCATCACTAAACAGCACCATATTCCCTATATGGTACACTGCACTTTGACCAGGGCCCAACAGTAGTGCACTGCATAGGGAATAAGGTGCCATTTGGGAAGTGGACAATAAAGACAACAGAAACATTTAAAAACAGTAAAAACTCCAAGGCAAAATTGCCTCAAGGCTTGAAAATCCTACTTTAACCCTTCTCCTCTTAATCTACACTGATTGAAATGGATTTAACAAGTGACATGTAGAACTATTAAGGATGATGCGTGGTTCAGACATAGTCGGTGATTGACTTGTGAAGAAGCACGCTGGCACCGTTGAGGTAGAGCTCATCGTTCACGATAACATCCTCCCCCAGGACCGTCACATTCTCCATACGCACCTGAGAGAGAAGACACACACACACCTGAGAGAGAAGACACACACACACCTGGGAGAGAAGACACACACACACCTGGGAGAGAAGACACACACACACCTGGGAGAGAAGAGAAGACATACACACCTGGGAGAAGACACACACACCTGGGAGAAGACACACACACACCTGGAAGACACACACACACACACACCTGGGAGAGAAGACACACACACACACCTGAAAGAAGAAACACACACACCTGGGAGAGAAGACACACACACACCTGGGAGAGAAGACACACCCACACACCTGAGAGAAGAATACACACACACACTGGGAGAGAAGACACCCACACACACCTGGGAGAGAAGACATACACACACCTGGGAGAGAAGACACACACACACACACCTGGGAGAGAAGACACACACACACCTGGGAGAGAAGACACACACACAAATGCACCTGGGAGAGAAGACACACACACACCTGAGAGAAGACACACACACACCTGGGGAGAAGACACACACACACACCTGGGAGAGAAGCACACACACACACCTGGGAGAAGACACACACACTTGGGAGAGAAGACACACACGCACCTGGGAGAGAAGACACACACACACTGAGAGAGAACACACACACCTGGGAGAAGACACACACACACACCTGGGGAAGACACACACACACACACCCAGAGAAGACACACACACCTGGACATACACACACCTGAGAGAAGAAGATATAGAAGACATACACACACCTGAGAGAGAAGACACACACACCCGAGAGAGAACACACGGGTGGTCCCGCTACACACACCCTGGGTCACATACTGTAGATATGGGAAATACATTCAATACATATATTGATAGACCTGGTTATATATTTAAACCAGGGTTTGAGATGAGGTGCATTTGATGACCTTTGGCTTGATGTTGGGAGTAATCTTTACTCCCCGACAATGGGTGTCCCTTTGCCTCCCCCGACCTGGTTCCCGTTACTCCCGACCTGCCCCGGTGTCCCGACCGGGTGGTCCCGTTACTCCCGAGGGTGGTCCACCTGGTTACTCCCCCCGACCTGGTTACTCCCCAGACCCGGGTGGTCCCGTTACTCCCACCGGGTGGTCCCCCGACCTGGTTACTCCGACCGGGGGTCCCGTACCCGGGTGGTCCCGTTACTCCACGACCGGGTGGTCCCATTACTCCCAGACCAGGTGTCCCGTTACTCCCCGACCTGGACCTGGTTACTCCCCGACCGGGTGGTCCCGTTACTCCCCGACCTGGTTACCCCCTCGGGTGGTCCCGTTACTCCCGACGGGTGGTCCCACCCCAGGGTGGTCCCGTTACTCCCCGGCCCCAGGTGGTCCCCAGACCTGGCTATTCCCCGACCTGGAGCCCGACCGGGTGGTCCTGCGCACGCCCGACCGGGTGGTCCCGCTACCCACGACCGGTGGTCCCGCTATTCACGACCCGGCGGTCCCGTTACCCGGGTGGTCCCGTTCCACGTACTACTGACCGGGATCCCCGACCGGGTGTCCCGTCCCCAGACCTTTTCTCCCCGACTCCCCGACGGGTGGTCCTGCTACCCCGACCGGGTTACCAGTCAGGTCCCGTTACCCCGACCCGGTTACCCCAATCCCCGCTACTCCCGACCGGTGGTCCTGCTACTCCCAGACCAGGGTGTCCGCCAGCCCGACCAGGGTGTCCCATTACCTCCAGATCAGGGTGTCTCCAAGTATCTACTCCCACGACCTGGTTACTCCACGTGGGTTACTCCCCGCCGACCTGGTTACTCCCAGACCAGGGGGGTCCGTGGTTACTCCCCGACCGGGTGGTCCGTTACTCCGTTACCCCCGACCGGAACGACCGGGTGGTCCCGTTACTCCCCGACCGGGTGGTCCCGTTACTCCCGGGGGTCCCGCAGCCGGAGTGGTCCCGTTACTCCGGGTTACTCCCGGACCTGTCCTGCCTGACCACGGCGGTCCCGTTACTCCCCGACCTGGTTACCTCGACCAGGGGGTCCCGTTACCCCGACCACCTGGTTACTTCCCGACCGGGTGGTCCCGCTACTTCCCGACCTGGTTACTCCCAGGGGTCCTGTACTCCCGAGATTATCCCGACCGGGTGGTCCCGCACACCCACATTCGACTCGGGGGTCCCGTTACTCCCGACCTGGATTACTTCCCCGACCGGTGGTCCTGCTTACTCCCACCTGACCAGAGGTGTCCCGACCGGGGGTCCTACTCCCGACCTGGTTACTCCCGGACCCCAGGGGTCACATACTGGACATTAAAGGGAAATATTTTCAAAATGATTTCCAAGAACAATGAGGGACAGAAAGAGCTTTCAGGATGACACACAGACATATATAATATTTTCCGGTTTATTTGGCTTGATATTCAGTTATAGATCCAATCAGACCTGGCTCACATGCTGTATGTATAGTGTGACAAAACATTAAGAACACCTGCTCTTTCCATGACATTGACTGACCAGGTGAATCCAGGTGAAAGCTATGATCCCTTATTGATGTTACCTGTTAAATCCACTTCCAATCAGTGTAGATGAAGGGGGAGGAGACAGGTTAAATAAAGTTTTTAAGACTTGAGACATGGATTGTCTTTTGTGTGCCATTCAGAGGGTGAATAGGCAAGACCGAAATATTTAAGTGCCTTTGAACGGGATGAAGGTAAGGTGCCAGGCACCCGGTTTGTGTTAAGAACTGCAAAGCTGCTGGATTTCTCATAATCAACAGTTTCCTGTGTAGCTAAGAAGGGTGACCACCACTCAAAGGACATCCAGCCAACTGACACTCAGGAAAGCATTGAGCCGCCATTGGCCAGGCAACCCTGTGGAACGCTTTGTAGAGACCACAATGCCCCCACGAATTGAGCAGAATTACCTGGGTTGAGACTCCAGGGCATGTTTCTCACAACCTGATCTAGGATCAGGTCCTGTCCATATAAAATCAGGTTAAAACAGGGCATGTATTCATAAAACCTGACTTAGGAGCAGGTCCTGTCCACAGAATCGTATTCATTTTGATCAAAGGCAAAGCTGATGCTCTGGATTCCTACTGCGTGTGAAGTCCTGTTCTTCTGCTGGTCCTGAGGCGCCCTCTTGTGGGACGTATGTGTAAATGTGTGGTTACAGTGTGTACAGGGCCTGAAACCTTCTACAGTCTACTAGTGCATATTCAGAAACATCCCTTAGCCTCTAATCCTTCCATACTTGTGTAGATCTGAAAGGAAGGATAAGGTGTCAGCAATATGGAGGAAATACCAAAGCCAACCAGAGCACAGCAAGAGGAAATACCACCAAGCCAACCAGAGCACAGCAAGAGGAAATACCACCAAGCCAACCAGAGCACAGCAAGAGGAAATACCACCAAGCCAACCAGAGCACAGCAATAGAGAAAATACCACCAGGCCAACAAGAGCACAGCAATATAGAGGAAATACCACCAAGCCAACCAGAGCACAGCAATATAGAGGAAATACCAATAAGCCAACTAGGCAGGAGAGTAACCAAACCAGCAAACAGCAATAGAAATACCAACAGGCCAACAAGAGCACAGCAATATAGAGAAATACCACCAAGCCAACCAGAGCACAGCAATAATGAAATACCATGAGCCAACAAGAGCACAGCAATAGAGAGAAAATACCACCAGGCCAACAAGAGCACAGCAATATAGAGGAATACCACCAAGCCAACCAGAGCACAGCAATATAGAGGAAATACCAACAAGCCAACCAGAGCACAGCAAGGAGGAAATACCAACAGGCCAACAGAGCACAGCAATATAAAATACCACCAAGCCAACCAGAGCACAGCAATATGGAGAAGTATACCGCAAGCCAGCCCAGGCGTAATATGGAGAAAATACCATAAGTAACCAGTGGACGGCAATGTATGGAGGAAATACCACCAAGCCCAGCCAGGCCGCAGCAATATGGAGAAAATACCACCAAGCCAACAGAGGACAGCAATATGGAGGAAATACCAAGCCAACCAGAGAGGACAGCAATATGAAGGAAATACCACCAAGCCAGCAGAGCACAGCAATAGAGGAAATACCACCAAGCCAACCAGAGCACAGCAATATGGAGGAAATACCACCAAGCCAGCAGAGCACAGCAATAGAGGAAATACCACCAAGCCAGCAGAGCACAGCAATAGAGGAAATACCACCAAGCCAACAGAGCACAGCAATAGAGGAAATACCACCAAGCCAGCAGAGGACAGCAATAGAGGAAATACCACCCCTAGTTGAGGATGAGACTCAGGTACCTTCATTGGTTCTGGTATAGACAAGGTGCAAATAATTTGCAATTTGGCAGACCCCGTGTAACACCTGCACAGGATCGGTACATCCGAACATCACACCTGCGGACAGGTACAGGATGCCAAACAACAACTGCCATCCGAGTTACACCAGGAACGCACAATCCTTCCATCAGTACTCAGGACTGTCCCTAATAAGCTGAGAGAGGCTGAACTGAGGGGGTTTGTAGGCCTGTTATAATGCAGGTCCTCACCAGACATCACCAGCAACAACGTCGCCTATGGGGCACAAACCCACTGTCGCTGGACCAGAGACATGACTGGCAAAAATGTGCTCTTCACTGACGAGTCACGGTTTTGTACCACCTGCGGGGTGATGGTCGGATTCGTTTATCGTCGAAGGAATGAGCATTACACCGAGGCCTGTACTCTGGAGCAGAATCGATTTGGAGGTGGAGGCTTCTTCATGGTCTGGGTCATGTGTCACAGCATCATCGGACTGAGCTTGTGGTCATTGCAGGCAATCTCAATGCTGTGCATTACAGGGAAGACATCCTCCTTCCTCATGTGGTTCCCTTCCTGGAGGCCTCATCTCGATATGACCTAAAGCATGACAATGCCACCAGCCATACTGCTCGTTCTGTGCGTGATTTCCTGCAGGAAGGAATGTCAGTGTTCTGCCATGGCCACCGAAGAGCCCGGATCTCAATCACATTGAGCATGTCTGGGACCTGTTGGATCGGAGGGTGAGGGCCATTCCCCCAGAAATGTTTGGGAACTTGCAGGTACCTTTGGTGGAAGAGTGGAGTAACATCTCACAGCAAAGACTGTGCGATCTGGTGCAGTCCACGAGGAGGAGATGCAATCCAGTACTTAATGCCTAGTGGATACACCAGATACTGACTGTTACTTTTGATTTTGACCCTCCCCTTTGTTCAGGGAAAAATGATTCAATTTCTGTGGAACTGTGGTTCAGTTTGTCTCAGTTGTTTTATCTTATGTTCATAAAATATTTACACATGTTAAGTTTTCTGAAAATAAACAGTTGACAGTGAGAGGACGTTTCTTTATTAGCTGAGTTGATATGGCTGATGTAGCCATTTAGCCAGGCTAGCTAATGTTGCTAACAAGCTACTGTAGCTAACCATGAGCTAGTTAACTAGATAAGAGTGTATTGTGTAAATGCATGTAAGACAGTTCACAGAAAGTTACATTTAACAAATTTAGCCAATTCATTTATCACTAATGAAATTAGATAGAAAAAAAAAAGAAAAAAAATCTCTGGATTTTTTTAAAACATCTGCCTCGATTCAGCAGATTCGTCAGATCGTCATGGTGACGAAGCATTTGTAGTTTTGTATACACATAAGCATTTCTTTATTTAAAAAAATATGTATTTGTGGCGGCATTCCCATGAATAGTCTCCTTGTCAAGAGAGATTTACATGGTTATCAAAACCTCACACCAGGTACACGAAACACAGCCCTCATTTTGCAGTGTTTCTAAATCCACTATAACATCTATTGTGGACAAAACGATTTGACCGTTACATTTAATGGGTATTATGACTCGTAGTAATTTAGAGCAGCAACAAACAAAAACATTCCCAAATTACAAACTGAAATACTGCAATATCTTTCTAAAAATTGTGTTTGATGTTTTTCCGGATGAAAATAAACGGAATGGAACAAGCAAAGCCAAATTCCTAGAGGAAAACCTGGATTCAGCCTGCTTTTCACCAGACAATGGGAGATGAATTCACCTTTCAGCAGGACAAACCTAAAACACAAGACAGTAACCTAAAAGACAGTAACCTAAAACACAAGACAGTAACCTAAAAAGGACAGTAACCTAAAACACAAGACAGGACAGTAACCTAAAACACAAGGCCAAATCTACACTGGAGTTGCTTACCAAGAAGACAGTGAATGTTTCTGAGTGGCCGTGTTACAGTTTTGACATAAATCTACTTGAAAATGAATGGCAAGACCTGGAATAAGGTTGTCTAGCAATGATCAACAACCAATTTATAAGAGCTTGAAGAATTATGAATAGAATAGTGGGTAAACGTGGGTAGAGAGTTGGGCCACTGACTGAAAAGGTGGAAACCCTGAGCTGACAAGGTTTTTATGGGTGTCCAACCACTACTGGAATCTGCTTGGTCACATGGTCACAATGTCCAACAAGACTCCAGATATAACACCTTTTATTGGTGCTCCAACCACTACTGGAATCTGCTTGGTCACATGGTCACAATGTCCAACAAGACTCCAGATATAACACCTTTTATTGGTGCTCCAACTGGAATCTGCTTGGTCACATGGTCACAATGTCCAACAAGAATATAACACCTTTTATTAGTGCTTGGAATCTGCTTGATCACATGTCCAACAAGACTCCAGATATAACACCTTTTATTGGTGCTCCAACCACTACTGGAATCTGCTTGGTCACATGGTCACAATGTCCAACAAGACTCAGATATAACACCTTTTATTTGTGCTCCAACCACTACTGGAATCTGCTTGGTCACATGGTCACAATGTTACCAGATGCTTTCCTTTTATTGGTGCTCCAACCACTACTGGAATCTGCTTGGTCACATGGTCACAATGTCCCTTAAGACTCCAGATATAACCTTTTATTGGTGCTCAACCACTACTGGAATCTGCTTGGTCACATGGTCACAATGTCCAACAAGACTCCAGATATAACACCTTTTATTGGTGCTCCAAACACTACTGGAATCTGCTTGGTCACAATGTCCAACAAGACTCCAGATATAATACCTTTTAAACCACTACTGGAATCTGCTTGGTCACATGGTCACAATGTCCATCCTGATTTATTGGTGCTCCATGCTCTTGGTCACAATGTCTGCAGATATAACACCTTTATTGGTGCTCCAACCACTCCACACCTTTATTGGTGCTTTGCTTTTATCAAATTCTCGATTCAAAATGCAAAAGAACCCGCCTGGTCACTCTGACTGACTCTACCTTTCCTAATACCTCCTAGACTATATGTTTTGGTGAAAGAATGACATTTCACGAATGGCCTCATGCATTATTGCTTAATCAGGATACTTCTAGAAGGATCAGATTAGCCTGTGGCATATTTAATATGATATACAGGGTCGGAAGTTTTACATACACTTAAGTCATTAAAACTCGTTTTCAACCACTCCACACATTTCTTGTTAACAAACTAGTTTTGGCAAGTCAGTTAGGACATCTACTTTGTGCATGACGCAAGTCATTTTCCCAACAATTGTTTCCAGATTATTTCACTTGTAATTCACTGTATCACAATTCCAGTGGGTCAGAAGTTTACATTCACTAAGTTGACTGTGCCTTTAAACAGATTGAAAGTTAAGAAAATTGTGTCATGGCTTTAGAAGCTTCCGATAGGCTAATTGCAATAATTTGAGTCAATTGGAGGTGTACCTGTGGATGTATTTCAAGGCCTACCTTCAAACTCAGTGCCTCTTTGCTTGACATGATGGGAAAATCAAAAGAAATCAGCCAAGATCTCAGAAAAAAAACTGCAGACCTCCACAAGTCTGGTTCATCCTTGGGTGCAATTTCCAAATGCCTGGAGGTACCATGTTCATCTGTACAAACAATAGTAAGCAAGTTTAAACACCATGGGACCACGCAGCCGTCATACCGCACAGGAAGGAGACGCGTTCTGTCTCCTAGAGATGAACGTACTTTGGTGCGAAAAGTGCAAAATCAATCCCAGAATAACAGCAAAGGACCTTGTGAAGATGCTGGAGGAAACAGGTACAAAAGTATCTATATCCACAGTAAAACGAGTCCTATATCAACATAACCTGAAAGGCCGCTCAGCAAGGAAGAAACCACTAGCAGCCCGAAGAAGACTCTAGCAGCCAGAAGAAGACTCTAGCAGCCCGAAGGAGACTCTAGCAGCCCGAAGAAGACTCTAGCTGCACGAAGAAGACTCTAGCTGCATCGAAGACTCGGAAGCAGCACGAATAAGACTCGAGCAGCACTAATGACCCGCAGCACGAATAAGACTCGAAAGCAGCGCGAATAAGACTCGAGCAGCACGAAGAAGACTCTAGCAGCACGAAGAAGACTCTAGCAGCACGAAGAAGACTCTAGCAGCACGAAGAAGACTCTAGCAGCACGAAGAAGACTCGAGCAGCACGAAGAAGACTCGAGCAGCACGAAGAAGACTCGAGCACGAAGAGACTCGAGCAGCACGAAGAAGACTCTAGCAGCACGAAGAAGACTCGAGGCAGCACGAAGAAGACTCGAGCAACGAAGAAGACTCTAGCAGCGAAGAAGACTCTAGCAGCACAAAGACTCTAGCAGCACAAAGAAGACTCTAGCAGCACGAAAGAAGACTCTAGCAGCACGAAGAAGACTAGCAGTTGAAACATGTTGCAGTTGTTTTTAGACAGTAAGAATTCAATACAAAATAAGAGACAAAAAAAGAGACACAGAAACATTTCTTTCTTAAATAAATGTTTTATAGCTCACATTCAAAGTTGTCATAAAGATGTCATATTATAATTCTTAAAAAATATCCATCCATGCAACAACAACAAAAGGAAACAGATACTCTCGGGTGATATATATATATTTTTCTTCTACTAGTAATTTCTCAGATCTATGGAAACACTGATAACATCAACCACAGAGCAAGAAGTCCCACTTCTCCTTCTCCCTTTATTGACTCGTGTGGATTTTCCTTTTCATCTTTTGTAACATTTTGATTAGTATATTCCATTATCTTTGTTCAAAATGGCACCCTATTCCCTATATAGTGCACTACTTTTGACCAGGGACCATTGGGCTCCCGAGTGGTACTGCATATCAGTGCTAGAGGTGTCACTACAGATCCTGGTTCGATTCCAGGCTGTATCACAACCGGCCGCGATTGGGAGTCCCGTAGGACGGCACACTATTGGCCCAGCGTCGTCCGGTTTTGGCCATCATTGTAAATAAGAATTTGTTCTTAATTGACTTAACTAGTTAAATAAAGGTTAAATTAATACAAAATACAAGTAGTACCCTATAGGGAATAGGGCTCTGGTCTAAAGTAGTGCAATACAGGGAATAGGGCTCTGGTCTAAAGTAGTACACTATAGAGAATAGGGTGCCATAGGGCTCTGGTCTAAAGTAGTGCAATACAGGGAATAGCGCTCTGGTCTAAAGTAGTGCACTATAGGGAATAGGGCTCTGGTCTAAAGTAGTACAATACAGGGAATAGGGCTCTGGTCTAAAGTAGTACACTATAGAGAATAGGGCTCTGGTCTAAAGTAGTACACTATAGAGAATAGGGCTCTGGTCTAAAGTAGTGCAATACAGGGAATAGGGCTCTGGTCTAAAGTAGTACACTATAGAGAATAGGGCTCTGGTCTAAAGTAGTACACTATAGGGAATAGGGTGCCATAGGGCTCTGGTCTAAAGTAGTGCACTATAGGGAATAGGGTGCCATTTGGGATGCAGGTGTCGTCTCTGGTGGTTTGTTTGGCCGTAAACTGAAACACATTTTCCTTTAGGAAACTTCATTTTAAGCAAATGCCCCCTTTTTTAAAAAGGTAAAAACAAATTAAAGATAACACTTTTTCAGTTTTGTTTTGTTAGAATATGGTAATACATGTCTAGCAAGTTGCTTTGAAAATACATTTCTTTGGGCATATTGAAATAGTTTTTCCTTCCATCTAAACCTAAATTATTCCTCTAAAGCATTTCTCCGTTGTTAATGAACCAGAACAATGTATTTCTGGACAATACCACATTACTAAGCCCTGCCAAGTACACTGATAGAAAGGTCTTCCTTCACCAACGAGGTGAAAATGCCATTATCATATTTTTTTTCCATATTAATAAGAGTAAAAAGAAAAAAATGTATTCAATAAATAAGAATGAGTTTGGAACTCGGTGTCAGCTTTTTAAATAATAGTTGTGGAGGAGAGCGACTGGGCTTTTTTAAATAGTTGTGTAGGAGAGCGACTTGACTTTTTAAAATAGTTGTGGAGGAGAGTGACTGGGCTTTTTTTACATAATTGTGTAGGAGAGTGACTGGGCTTTTTTAAATAGTTGTGGAGGAGAGTGACTTGACTTTTTAAATAGTTGTGGAGGAGAGCGACTGGGCTTTTTTAAATAGTTGTGGAGGAGAGTGACTGGGCTTTTTTACATAATTGTGTAGGAGAGTGACTGGGCTTTTTAAATAGTTGTGGAGGAGAGTGACTTGACTTTTAAAATAGTTGTGTAGGAGAGCGACTGGGCTTTTTAAATAGTTGTGTAGGAGAGCGACTGGGCTTTTTTAAATAGTTGTGGAGGAGAGTGACTGGGCTTTTTTTACATAATTGTGTAGGAGAGTGACTGGGCTTTTTTAAATAGTTGTGGAGGAGAGTGACTTGACTTTTTTAAATAGTTGTGGAGGAGAGTGACTGGGCTTTTTTAAATAGTTGTGGAGGAGAGTGACTGGGCTTTTTTTAAATAGTTGTGGAGGAGAGTGACTGGGCTTTTTTAAATAGTTGTGGAGGAGAGTGACTGGGCTTTTTTAAATAGTTGTGGAGGAGAGTGACTGGGCTTTTTTAAATAGTTGTGTAGGAGAGCGACTGGGCTTTTTTAAATAGTTGTGGAGGAGAGTGACTGGGCTTTTTTAAATAGTTGTGTAGGAGAGCGACTGGGCTTTTTTAAATAGTTGTGGAGGAGAGTGACTGGGCTGTTTTTTACATAGTTGTGTAGGAGAGTGACTGGGCTTTTTTAAATAGTTGTGGAGGAGAGTGACTTAACTTTTTTAAATAGTTGTGGAGGAGAGTGACTTAACTTTTTTAAATAGTTGTGGAGGAGAGTGACTGGGCTTTTTTAAATAGTTGTGGAGGAGAGTGACTGGGCTTTTTTTAAATAGTTGTGGAGGAGAGTGACTGGGCTTTTTAAATAGTTGTGGAGGAGAGTGACTGGGCTTTTTTAAATAGTTGTGGAGGAGAGTGACTGGGCTTTTTAAATAGTTGTGGAGGAGAGTGACTGGGCTTTTTTTTAAAGTTGTGGAGGAGAGTAAATGGGCTTTTTTAAATAGTTGTTGAGGAGAGTGACTGGGCTTTTTTAAATAGTTGTGGTGGAGAGTGACTGGGCTTTTTTAAATAGTTGTGGAGGAGAGTGACTGGGCTTTTTTAAATAGTTGTGGAGGAGAGTGACTGGGCTTTTTAAATAGTTGTGGAGGAGAGTGACTGGGCTTTTTAAATAGTTGTGGAGGAGAGTGACTGGGCTTTTTTAAATAGTTGTGGAGGAGAGTGACTGGGCTTTTTTAAATAGTTGTGGAGGAGAGTGACTGGGCTTTTTTAAATAGTTGTGGAGGAGAGTGACTGGGCTTTTTAAATAGTTGTGGAGGAGAGTGACTGGGCTTTTTTAAATAGTTGTGGAGGAGAGTGACTGGGCTTTTTTAAATAGTTGTGGAGGAGAGTGACTGGGCTTTTTTAAATAGTTGTGGAGGAGAGTGACTGGGCTTTTTTAAATAGTTGTGGAGGAGAGTGACTGGGCTTTTTTAAATAGTTGTGGAGGAGAGTGACTGGGCTTTTTAAATAGTTGTGGAGGAGAGTGACTGGGCTTTTTTAAATAGTTGTGGAGGAGAGTGACTGGGCTTTTTTAAATAGTTGTGGAGGAGAGTGACTGGGCTTTTTAAATAGTTGTGGAGGAGAGTGACTGGGCTTTTTAAATAGTTGTGGAGGAGAGTGACTGGGCTTTTTTAAATAGTTGTGGAGGAGAGTGACTGGGCTTTTTTAAATAGTTGTGGAGGAGAGTGACTGGGCTTTTTAAATAGTTGTGGAGGAGAGTGACTGGGCTTTTTAAATAGTTGTGGAGGAGAGTGACTGGGCTTTTTAAATAGTTGTGGAGGAGAGTGACTGGGCTTTTTT